>NC_092105.1:1036169-1191784 GCF_045679555.1 Salvelinus alpinus | reverse complement strand
AGTATAGTATTATACAGGGAATATGGCCCTGGTCTACATTATAGTATTATATAGGGAATAGGGCCCTGGTCTACAGTAGAGTATTAAATAGGGAAAGGGGCCCTGGTCTACAGTAGAGTATTATATAGGGAATAGGGACCTGGTCTACAGTAGAGTATTATATAGGGAATATGGCCCTGGTCTAAAGTAGAGTATTATATAGGGAATAGGGCCCTGGTCTAAAGTAGTGTATTATATAGGGAATATGGCCCTGATCTACAGTAGAGTATTATATAGGGAATAGGGCCCTGGTCTACAGTAGAGTATTATATAGGGAATAGGGCCCTGGTCTACAGTAGAGTATTATATAGGGAATAGGGCCCTGGTCTACAGTAGAGTATTATATAGTGAATAGGGCCCTGGTGTACAGTATAGTATTATATAGGGAATATGGCGCTGGTCTACAGTAGAGTATTATATAGGGAATATGGCCCTGGTCTACAGTAGAGTATTATATAGGGAATAGGGCCCTGGTCTACAGTAGAGTATTATATAGGGAATATGGCCCTGGTCTAAAGTAGAGTATTATATAGGGAATATGGCCCTGGTCTAAAGTAGAGTATTATATAGGGAATAGGGCCCTGGTCTAAAGTAGAGTATTATATAGGGAATATGGCCCTGGTCTACAGTAGAGTAATATATAGGGAATATGGCCCTGGTCTACAGTAGAGTATTATATAGGGAATAGGGCCCTGGTCTACAGTAGAGTATTATATAGGGAATATGGCCCTGGTCTACAGTAGAATATTATATAGGGAATTGGGCCCTGGTCTACAGTAGAGTATTATATATGGAATAGGGCCCTGGTCTAAAGTAGAGTATTATATAGGGAATATGGCCCTGGTCTACAGTAGAGTATTATATAGGGAATATGGCCCTGGTTTACAGTAGAGTATTATATAGGGAATAGGGCCCTGGTCTAAAGTAGAGTATTATATAGGGAATATGGCCCTGGTCTACAGTAGAATATTATATAGGGAATATGGCCCTGGTCTACAGTAGAGTATTATATAGGGAATATGGCCCTGGTCTACAGTAGAGTATTATATAGGGAATAGGGCCCTGGTCTACAGTAGATTATTATATAGGGAATATGGCCCTGGTCTACAGTAGAGTATTATATAGGGAATATGGCCCTGGTCTACAGTAGAGTAGTATATAGGGAATAGGGCCCTGGTCTACAGTAGAGTATTATATAGGGAATATGGCCAGGGTCTAAAGTAGAGTATTATATAGGGAATAGGGCCCTGGTCTACAGTATAGTATTATACAGGGAATATGGCCCTGGTCTACATTATAGTATTATATAGGGAATAGGGCCCTGGTCTACAGTAGAGTATTAAATAGGGAAAAGGGCCCTGGTCTACAGTAGAGTATTATATAGGGAATAGGGCCCTGGTCTACAGTAGAGTATTATATAGGGAATATGGCCCGGGTCTACAGTAGAATATTATATAGGGAATTGGGCCCTGGTCTACAGTAGAATATTATATAGGGAATTGGGCCCTGGTCTACAGTAGAGTATTATATATGGAATAGGGCCCTGGTCTAAAGTAGAGTATTATATAGGGAATATGGCCCTGGTCTACAGTAGAGTATTATATAGGGAATATGGCCCTGGTCTACAGTAGAGTATTATATAGGGAATATGGCCCTGGTCTACAGTAGAGTATTATATAGGGAATAGGGCCCTGGTCTACAGTAGATTATTATATAGGGAATATGGCCCTGGTCTACAGTAGAGTATTATATAGGGAATAGGGCCCTGGTCTACAGTAGAGTATTATATAGGGAATATGGCCCTGGTCTACAGTAGAGTATTATATAGGGAATATGGCCCTGGTCTACAGTAGAGTAGTATATAGGGAATAGGGCCCTGGTCTACTGTAGAGTATTATATAGGGAATAGGGCCCTGGTCTACAGTATAGTATTATACAGGGAATATGGCCCTGGTCTACATTATAGTATTATATAGGGAATAGGGCCCTGGTCTACAGTAGAGTATTAAATAGGGAAAGGGGCCCTGGTCTACAGTAGAGTATTATATAGGGAATAGGGACCTGGTCTACAGTAGAGTATTATATAGGGAATATGGCCCTGGTCTAAAGTAGAGTATTATATAGGGAATAGGGCCCTGGTCTAAAGTAGAGTATTATATAGGGAATATGGCCCTGATCTACAGTAGAGTATTATATAGGGAATAGGGCCCTGGTCTACAGTAGAGTATTATATAGGGAATAGGGCCCTGGTCTACAGTAGAGTATTATATAGGGAATAGGGCCCTGGTCTACAGTAGAGTATTATATAGGGAATAGGGCCCTGGTCTACAGTAGAGTATTATATAGGGAATATGGCGCTGGTCTACAGTAGAGTATTATATAGGGAATATGGCCCTGGTCTACAGTAGAGTATTATATAGGGAATAGGGCCCTGGTCTACAGTAGAGTATTATATAGGGAATATGGCCCTGGTCTAAAGTAGAGTATTATATAGGGAATAGGGCCCTGGTCTAAAGTAGAGTATTATATAGGGAATATGGCCCTGGTCTACAGTAGAGTAATATATAGGGAATATGGCCCTGGTCTACAGTAGAGTATTATATAGGGAATATGGCCCTGGTCTACAGTAGAGTATTATATAGGGAATAGGGCCCTGGTCTACAGTAGAGTATTATATAGGGAATATGGCCCTGGTCTACAGTAGAATATTATATAGGGAATTGGGCCCTGGTCTACAGTAGAGTATTATATATGGAATAGGGCCCTGGTCTAAAGTAGAGTATTATATAGGGAATATGGCCCTGGTCTACAGTAGAGTATTATATAGGGAATATGGCCCTGGTCTACAGTAGAGTATTATATAGGGAATAGGGCCCTGGTCTAAAGTAGAGTATTATATAGGGAATATGGCCCTGGTCTACAGTAGAGTATTATATAGGGAATATGGCCCTGGTCTACAGTAGAGTATTATATAGGGAATAGGGCCCTGGTCTACAGTAGATTATTATATAGGGAATATGGCCCTGGTCTACAGTAGAGTATTATATAGGGAATATGGCCCTGGTCTACAGTAGAGTATTATATAGGGAATAGGGCCCTGGTCTACAGTAGATTATTATATAGGGAATATGGCCCTGGTCTACAGTAGAGTATTATATAGGGAATATGGCCCTGGTCTAAAGTAGAGTATTATATAGGGAATAGGGCCCTGGTCTAAAGTAGAATAGTATATAGGGAATAGGGCCCTGGTCTAAAGTAGAGTATTATATAGGGAATAGGGCCCTGGTCTAAAGTAGGGTATTATATAGGGAATAGGGCCCTGGTCTAAAGTAGAGTATTATATAGGGAATAGGGCCCAGGTCTAAAGTAGAGTATTATAAAGGGAATATGGCCCTCGTCTAAAGTAGAGTATTATATAGGGAATAGGGCCCTGGTCTACAGTAGAGTATTATATAGGGAATATGGCCCTGGTCTACAGTAGAGTATTATATAGGGAATATGGCCCTGGTCTACAGTAGAGTAGTATATAGGGAATAGGGCCCTGGTCTACAGTAGAGTATTATATAGGGAATATGGCCAGGGTCTAAAGTAGAGTATTATATAGGGAATAGGGCCCTGGTGTAAAGTATAGTATTATACAGGGAATATGGCCCTGGTCTACATTATAGTATTATAAAGGGAATAGGGCCCTGGTCTACAGTAGAGTATTAAATAGGGAAAAGGGCCCTGGTCTACAGTAGAGTATTATATAGGGAATAGGGACCTGGTCTACAGTAGAGTATTATATAGGGAATATGGCCCTGGTCTAAAGTAGAGTATTATATAGGGAATAGGGCCCTGGTCTAAAGTAGAGTATTATATAGGGAATATGGCCCTGATCTACAGTAGAGTATTATATAGGGAATAGGGCCCTGGTCTACAGTAGAGTATTATATAGGGAATAGGGCCTTGGTCTACAGTAGAGTATTATATAGGGAATAGGGCCCTGGTCTACAGTAGAGTATTATATAGGGAATAGGGCCCTGGTGTACAGTATAGTATTATATAGGGAATATGGCCCTGGTCTACAGTAGAGTATTATATAGGGAATAGGAACCTGGTCTACAGTAGAGTATTATATAGGGAATATGGACCTGGTCTACAGTAGAGTATTATATAGGGAATATGGCCCTGGTCTACAGTAGAGTATTATATAGGGAATAGGGCCCTGATCTAAAGTAGAGTATTATATAGGGAATATGGCCCTGGTCTATAGTAGAGTATTGTATAGGGAATATGGCCCTGGTCTACAGTAGAGTATTATATAGGGAATAGGGCCCTGATCTATAGTAGAGTATTATATAGGGAATAGGGCCCTGATCTACAGTAGAATATTATATAGGGAATAGGGCCCTGGTCTAAAGTAGAGTATTATATAGGGAATAGGGCCCTGGTCTAAAGTAGAGTATTATATAGGGAATATGGCCCTGGTCTACAGTAGAGTATTATATAGGGAATATGGCCCTGGTCTACAGTAGAGTATTATATAGGGAATATGGCCCTGGTCTACAGTAGAGTATTATATAGGGAATATGGCCCTGGTCTACAGTAGAGTATTATATAGGGAATAGGGCCCTGTTCTAATGTAGAGTATTACATAGGGAATAGGGCCCTGGTTTAAAGTAGAGTATTATATAGGGAATATGGCCCTGGTCTACAGTAGAGTATTATATAGGGAATAGGGCCCTGGTCTAAAGTAGAGTATTATATAGGGAATATGGCCCTGGTCTAAAGTAGAGTATTATATAGGGAATAGGGCTCTGGTTTAAAGTAGAGTATTATATAGGGAATAGGGCCCTGGTCTAAAGTAGAGTATTATATAGGGAATAGGGCCCTGGTGTAAAGTAGAGTAATATATAGGGAATGTGGCCCTGGTCTAAAGTAGAGTATTATATACGGAATAGGGCCCTGGTCTACAGTAGAGTATTATATAGGGAATAGGAACCTGGTCTACAGTAGAGTATTATATAGGGAATATGGACCTGGTCTACAGTAGAGTATTATATAGGGAATATGGCCCTGGTCTACAGTAGAGTATTATATAGGGAATAGGGCCCTGATCTAAAGTAGAGTATTATATAGGGAATATGGCCCTGGTCTACAGTATAGTATTGTATAGGGAATATGGCCCTGGTCTACAGTAGAGTATTGTATAGGGAATATGGCCCTGGTCTACAGTAGAGTATTATATAGGGAATTTGGCCCTGGTCTACAGTAGAGTATTATATAGGGAATATGGCCCTGGTCTACAGTAGAATATTATATAGGGAATTTGGCCCTGGTCTACAGAAGAGTATTATATATGGAATAGGGCCCTGGTCTAAAGTAGAGTATTATATAGGGAATAGGGCCCTGGTCTACAGTAGAGTATTATATAGGGAATATGGCCCTGGTTTACAGTAGAGTATTATATAGGGAATAGGGCCCTGGTCTAAAGTAGAGTATTATATAGGGAATATGGCCCTGGTCTACAGTAGAGTATTATATAGGGAATATGGCCCTGGTCTACAGTAGAGTATTATATAGGGAATAGGGCCCTGGTCTAAAGTAGAGTATTATATAGGGAATAGGGCCCTGGTCTACAGTAGAGTATTATATAGGGAATATGGCCAGGGTCTAAAGTAGAGTATTATATAGGGAATAGGGCCCTGGTCTACAGTATAGTATTATACAGGGAATATGGCCCTGGTCTACATTATAGTATTATATAGGGAATAGGGCCCTGGTCTACAGTAGAGTATTACATAGGGAATAGGGCCCTGGTCTACAGTAGAGTATTATATAGGGAATAGGGACCTGGTCTACAGTAGAGTATTATATAGGGAATATGGCCCTGGTCTAAAGTAGAGTATTATATAGGGAATAGGGCCCTGGTCTAAAGTAGAGTATTATATAGGGAATATGGCCCTGGTCTACAGTAGAGTATTATATAGGGAATAGGGCCCTGATCTACAGTAGAGTATTATATAGGGAATAGGGCCCTGGTATACAGTAGAGTATTATATAGGGAATAGGGCCCTGGTCTACAGTAGAGTATTATATAGGGAATAGGGCCCTGGTGTACAGTATAGTATTATATCGGGAATATGGCCCTGGTCTACAGTAGAGTATTATATAGGGAATATGGCCCTGGTCTACAGTAGAGTATTATATAGGGAATAGGGCCCTGGTCTAAAGTAGAGTATTATATAGGGAATAGGGCCCTGGTCTAAAGTAGAGTATTATATAGGGAATAGGGTCCTGGTCTACAGTAGAGTATTATATAGGGAATATGGCCAGGGTCTACAGTAGAGTATTATATAGGGAATAGGGCCCTGGTCTAAAGTAGAGTATTATATAGGGAATAGGGCCCTGGTCTACAGTAGAGTATTATATAGGGAATATGGCCAGGGTCTAAAGTAGAGTATTATATAGGGAATAGGGCCCTGGTCTACAGTAGAGTATTATATAGGGAATAGGGCCCGGGTCAACATTATAGTATTATATAGGGAATAGGGCCCTGGTCTACAGTAGAGTATTAAATAGGGAATAGGGCCCTGGTCTAAAGTAGAGTATTTTATAGGGAATATGGCCCTGGTCTACAGTAGAGTATTATATAGGGAATATGGCCCTGGTTTACAGTAGAGTATTATATAGGGAATAGGGCCCTGGTCTAAAGTAGAGTATTATATAGGGAATATGGCCCTGGTCTACAGTAGAGTATTATATAGGGAATATGGCCCTGGTCTACAGTAGAGTATTATATAGGGAATATGGCCCTGGTCTACAGTAGAGTATTATATAGGGAATAGGGCCCTGGTCTACAGTAGATTATTATATAGGGAATATGGCCCTGGTCTACAGTAGAGTATTATATAGGGAATATGGCCCTGGTCTACAGTAGAGTATTATATAGGGAATAGGGCCCTGTTCTACAGTAGAGTATTATATAGGGAATATGGCCCTGGTCTACAGTAGAGTATTACATAGGGTATAGGGCCCTGGTCTAAAGTAGAGTATTATATAGGGAATAGGGCCCTGGTCTAAAGTACAGTATTATATAGGGAATAGGGCCCTGGTCTACAGTAGAGTATTATATAGGGAATATGGCCCGGGTCTACAGTAGAGTATTATATAGGGAATAGGGCCCTGGTCTACAGTAGAGTATTATATAGGGAATATGTCCCTGGTCTAAAGTAGAGTATTATATAGGGAATAGGGCCCTGGTCTAAAGTAGAGTATTATATAGGGAATAGGGCCCTGGTCTAAAGTAGAATAGTATATAGGGAATAGGGCCCTGGTCTACAGTAGAGTATTATATAGGGAATAGGGCCCTGGTCTAAAGTAGAGTATTATATAGGGAATATGGCCCTGGTCTACAGTAGAGTATTATATAGGGAGTAGGGCCCTGGTCTACAGTAGAGTATTATATAGAGAATATGGCCCTGGTCTACAGTAGAGTATTATATAGGGAATAGGGCCCTGGTCTACAGTAGAGTATTATATAGGGAATAGGGCCCTGGTCTACAGTAGAGTATTATATAGGGAATAGGGCCCTGGTCTAAAGTAGAGTATTATATAAGGAATATGGCCCTGGTCTACAGTAGAGTATTATATAGGGAATAGGGCCCTGGTCTACAGTAGAGTATTATATAGGGAATAGGGCCCTGGTCTACAGTAGAGTATTATATAGGGAATAGGGCCCTTGTGTACAGTATAGTATTATATAGGGAATATGGCCCTGGTCTACAGTAGAGTATTATATAGGGAATAGGAACCTGGTCTACAGTAGAGTATTATATAGGGAATATGGACCTGGTCTACAGTAGAGTATTATATAGGGAATATGGCCCTGGTCTACAGTAGAGTATTATATAGGGAATAGGGCCCTGGTCTAAAGTAGAGTATTATATAGGGAATAGGGCCCTGGTCTACAGTAGAGTATTATATAGGGAATATGGCCAGGGTCTAAAGTAGAGTATTATATAGGGAATAGGGCCCTGGTCTACAGTATAGTATTATACAGGGAATATGGCCCTGGTCTACATTATAGTATTATATAGGGAATAGGGCCCTGGTCTACAGTAGAGTATTACATAGGGAATAGGGCCCTGGTCTACAGTAGAGTATTATATAGGGAATAGGGACCTGGTCTACAGTAGAGTATTATATAGGGAATATGGCCCTGGTCTAAAGTAGAGTATTATATAGGGAATAGGGCCCTGGTCTAAAGTAGAGTATTATATAGGGAATATGGCCCTGGTCTACAGTAGAGTATTATATAGGGAATAGGGCCCTGATCTACAGTAGAGTATTATATAGGGAATAGGGCCCTGGTATACAGTAGAGTATTATATAGGGAATAGGGCCCTGGTGTACAGTAGAGTATTATATAGGGAATAGGGCCCTGGTGTACAGTATAGTATTATATCGGGAATATGGCCCTGGTCTACAGTAGAGTATTATATAGGGAATATGGCCCTGGTCTACAGTAGAGTATTATATAGGGAATAGGGCCCTGGTCTAAAGTAGAGTATTATATAGGGAATAGGGCCCTGGTCTAAAGTAGAGTATTATATAGGGAATAGGGTCCTGGTCTACAGTAGAGTATTATATAGGGAATATGGCCAGGGTCTACAGTAGAGTATTATATAGGGAATAGGGCCCTGGTCTAAAGTAGAGTATTATATAGGGAATAGGGCCCTGGTCTACAGTAGAGTATTATATAGGGAATATGGCCAGGGTCTAAAGTAGAGTATTATATAGGGAATAGGGCCCTGGTCTACAGTATAGTATTATACAGGGAATATGGCCCTGGTCTACATTATAGTATTATATAGGGAATAGGGCCCTGGTCTACAGTAGAGTATTAAATAGGGAATAGGGCCCTGGTCTAAAGTAGAGTATTTTATAGGGAATATGGCCCTGGTCTACAGTAGAGTATTATATAGGGAATATGGCCCTGGTTTACAGTAGAGTATTATATAGGGAATAGGGCCCTGGTCTAAAGTAGAGTATTATATAGGGAATATGGCCCTGGTCTACAGTAGAGTATTATATAGGGAATATGGCCCTGGTCTACAGTAGAGTATTATATAGGGAATATGGCCCTGGTCTACAGTAGAGTATTATATAGGGAATAGGGCCCTGGTCTACAGTAGATTATTATATAGGGAATATGGCCCTGGTCTACAGTAGAGTATTATATAGGGAATATGGCCCTGGTCTACAGTAGAGTATTATATAGGGAATAGGGCCCTGTTCTACAGTAGAGTATTATATAGGGAATATGGCCCTGGTCTACAGTAGAGTATTACATAGGGTATAGGGCCCTGGTCTAAAGTAGAGTATTATATAGGGAATAGGGCCCTGGTCTAAAGTACAGTATTATATAGGGAATAGGGCCCTGGTCTACAGTAGAGTATTATATAGGGAATATGGCCCGGGTCTACAGTAGAGTATTATATAGGGAATAGGGCCCTGGTCTACAGTAGAGTATTATATAGGGAATATGTCCCTGGTCTAAAGTAGAGTATTATATAGGGAATAGGGCCCTGGTCTAAAGTAGAGTATTATATAGGGAATAGGGCCCTGGTCTAAAGTAGAATAGTATATAGGGAATAGGGCCCTGGTCTACAGTAGAGTATTATATAGGGAATAGGGCCCTGGTCTAAAGTAGAGTATTATATAGGGAATATGGCCCTGGTCTACAGTAGAGTATTATATAGGGAGTAGGGCCCTGGTCTACAGTAGAGTATTATATAGAGAATATGGCCCTGGTCTACAGTAGAGTATTATATAGGGAATAGGGCCCTGGTCTACAGTAGAGTATTATATAGGGAATAGGGCCCTGGTCTACAGTAGAGTATTATATGGGGAATAGGGCCCTGGTCTAAAGTAGAGTAGTATATAAGGAATATGGCCCTGGTCTACAGTAGAGTATTATATAGGGAATAGGGCCCTGGTCTACAGTAGAGTATTCTATAGGGAATAGGGCCCTGGTCTACAGTAGAGTATTATATAGGGAATAGGGCCCTGGTGTACAGTATAGTATTATATAGGGAATATGGCCCTGGTCTACAGTAGAGTATTATATAGGGAATAGGAACCTGGTCTACAGTAGAGTATTATATAGGGAATATGGACCTGGTCTACAGTAGAGTATTATATAGGGAATATGGCCCTGGTCTACAGTAGAGTATTATATAGGGAATAGGGCCCTGATCTAAAGTAGAGTATTATATAGGGAATATGGCCCTGGTCTATAGTAGAGTATTGTATAGGGAATATGGCCCTGGTCTACAGTAGAGTATTATATAGGGAATAGGGCCCTGATCTATAGTAGAGTATTATATAGGGAATAGGGCCCTGATCTACAGTAGAATATTATATAGGGAATAGGGCCCTGGTCTAAAGTAGAGTATTATATAGGGAATAGGGCCCTGGTCTAAAGTAGAGTATTATATAGGGAATATGGCCCTGGTCTACAGTAGAGTATTATATAGGGAATATGGCCCTGGTCTACAGTAGAGTATTATATAGGGAATATGGCCCTGGTCTACAGTAGAGTATTATATAGGGAATATGGCCCTGGTCTACAGTAGAGTATTATATAGGGAATAGGGCCCTGTTCTAATGTAGAGTATTACATAGGGAATAGGGCCCTGGTTTAAAGTAGAGTATTATATAGGGAATATGGCCCTGGTCTACAGTAGAGTATTATATAGGGAATAGGGCCCTGGTCTAAAGTAGAGTATTATATAGGGAATATGGCCCTGGTCTAAAGTAGAGTATTATATAGGGAATAGGGCCCTGGTTTAAAGTAGAGTATTATATAGGGAATATGGCCCTGGTCTTAAGTAGAGTATTATATAGGGAATAGGGCCCTGGTGTAAAGTAGAGTAATATATAGGGAATGTGGCCCTGGTCTAAAGTAGAGTATTATATACGGAATAGGGCCCTGGTCTACAGTAGAGTATTATATAGGGAATAGGAACCTGGTCTACAGTAGAGTATTATATAGGGAATATGGACCTGGTCTACAGTAGAGTATTATATAGGGAATATGGCCCTGGTCTACAGTAGAGTATTATATAGGGAATAGGGCCCTGATCTAAAGTAGAGTATTATATAGGGAATATGGCCCTGGTCTACAGTATAGTATTGTATAGGGAATATGGCCCTGGTCTACAGTAGAGTATTGTATAGGGAATATGGCCCTGGTCTACAGTAGAGTATTATATAGGGAATTTGGCCCTGGTCTACAGTAGAGTATTATATAGGGAATATGGCCCTGGTCTACAGTAGAATATTATATAGGGAATTTGGCCCTGGTCTACAGAAGAGTATTATATATGGAATAGGGCCCTGGTCTAAAGTAGAGTATTATATAGGGAATAGGGCCCTGGTCTACAGTAGAGTATTATATAGGGAATATGGCCCTGGTTTACAGTAGAGTATTATATAGGGAATAGGGCCCTGGTCTAAAGTAGAGTATTATATAGGGAATATGGCCCTGGTCTACAGTATAGTATTATACAGGGAATATGGCCCTGGTCTACATTATAGTATTATATAGGGAATAGGGCCCTGGTCTACAGTAGAGTATTACATAGGGAATAGGGCCCTGGTCTACAGTAGAGTATTATATAGGGAATAGGGACCTGGTCTACAGTAGAGTATTATATAGGGAATATGGCCCTGGTCTAAAGTAGAGTATTATATAGGGAATAGGGCCCTGGTCTAAAGTAGAGTATTATATAGGGAATATGGCCCTGGTCTACAGTAGAGTATTATATAGGGAATAGGGCCCTGATCTACAGTAGAGTATTATATAGGGAATAGGGCCCTGGTATACAGTAGAGTATTATATAGGGAATAGGGCCCTGGTCTACAGTAGAGTATTATATAGGGAATAGGGCCCTGGTGTACAGTATAGTATTATATCGGGAATATGGCCCTGGTCTACAGTAGAGTATTATATAGGGAATATGGCCCTGGTCTACAGTAGAGTATTATATAGGGAATAGGGCCCTGGTCTAAAGTAGAGTATTATATAGGGAATAGGGCCCTGGTCTAAAGTAGAGTATTATATAGGGAATAGGGTCCTGGTCTACAGTAGAGTATTATATAGGGAATATGGCCAGGGTCTACAGTAGAGTATTATATAGGGAATAGGGCCCTGGTCTAAAGTAGAGTATTATATAGGGAATAGGGCCCTGGTCTACAGTAGAGTATTATATAGGGAATATGGCCAGGGTCTAAAGTAGAGTATTATATAGGGAATAGGGCCCTGGTCTACAGTATAGTATTATACAGGGAATATGGCCCTGGTCTACATTATAGTATTATATAGGGAATAGGGCCCTGGTCTACAGTAGAGTATTAAATAGGGAATAGGACCCTGGTCTAAAGTAGAGTATTTTATAGGGAATATGGCCCTGGTCTACAGTAGAGTATTATATAGGGAATATGGCCCTGGTTTACAGTAGAGTATTATATAGGGAATAGGGCCCTGGTCTAAAGTAGAGTATTATATAGGGAATATGGCCCTGGTCTACAGTAGAGTATTATATAGGGAATATGGCCCTGGTCTACAGTAGAGTATTATATAGGGAATATGGCCCTGGTCTACAGTAGAGTATTATATAGGGAATAGGGCCCTGGTCTACAGTAGATTATTATATAGGGAATATGGCCCTGGTCTACAGTAGAGTATTATATAGGGAATATGGCCCTGGTCTACAGTAGAGTATTATATAGGGAATAGGGCCCTGTTCTACAGTAGAGTATTATATAGGGAATATGGCCCTGGTCTACAGTAGAGTATTACATAGGGTATAGGGCCCTGGTCTAAAGTAGAGTATTATATAGGGAATAGGGCCCTGGTCTAAAGTACAGTATTATATAGGGAATAGGGCCCTGGTCTACAGTAGAGTATTATATAGGGAATATGGCCCGGGTCTACAGTAGAGTATTATATAGGGAATAGGGCCCTGGTCTACAGTAGAGTATTATATAGGGAATATGTCCCTGGTCTAAAGTAGAGTATTATATAGGGAATAGGGCCCTGGTCTAAAGTAGAGTATTATATAGGGAATAGGGCCCTGGTCTAAAGTAGAATAGTATATAGGGAATAGGGCCCTGGTCTACAGTAGAGTATTATATAGGGAATAGGGCCCTTGTGTACAGTATAGTATTATATAGGGAATATGGCCCTGGTCTAAAGTAGAGTATTATATAGGGAATAGGGCCCTGGTCTAAAGTAGTGTATTATATAGGGAATATGGCCCTGATCTACAGTAGAGTATTATATAGGGAATAGGGCCCTGGTCTACAGTAGAGTATTATATAGGGAATAGGGCCCTGGTCTACAGTAGAGTATTATATAGGGAATAGGGCCCTGGTCTACAGTAGAGTATTATATAGTGAATAGGGCCCTGGTGTACAGTATAGTATTATATAGGGAATATGGCCCTGGTCTACAGTAGAGTATTGTATAGGGAATATGGCCCTGGTCTACAGTAGAGTATTATATAGGGAATTTGGCCCTGGTCTACAGTAGAGTATTATATAGGGAATATGGCCCTGGTCTACAGTAGAATATTATATAGGGAATTTGGCCCTGGTCTACAGAAGAGTATTATATATGGAATAGGGCCCTGGTCTAAAGTAGAGTATTATATAGGGAATAGGGCCCTGGTCTACAGTAGAGTATTATATAGGGAATATGGCCCTGGTTTACAGTAGAGTATTATATAGGGAATAGGGCCCTGGTCTAAAGTAGAGTATTATATAGGGAATATGGCCCTGGTCTACAGTAGAGTATTATATAGGGAATATGGCCCTGGTCTACAGTAGAGTATTATATAGGGAATAGGGCCCTGGTCTAAAGTAGAGTATTATATAGGGAATAGGGCCCTGGTCTACAGTAGAGTATTATATAGGGAATATGGCCAGGGTCTAAAGTAGAGTATTATATAGGGAATAGGGCCCTGGTCTACAGTATAGTATTATACAGGGAATATGGCCCTGGTCTACATTATAGTATTATATAGGGAATAGGGCCCTGGTCTACAGTAGAGTATTACATAGGGAATAGGGCCCTGGTCTACAGTAGAGTATTATATAGGGAATAGGGACCTGGTCTACAGTAGAGTATTATATAGGGAATATGGCCCTGGTCTAAAGTAGAGTATTATATAGGGAATAGGGCCCTGGTCTAAAGTAGAGTATTATATAGGGAATATGGCCCTGGTCTACAGTAGAGTATTATATAGGGAATAGGGCCCTGGTCTACAGTAGAGTATTATATAGGGAATAGGGCCCTGGTATACAGTAGAGTATCATATAGGGAATAGGGCCCTGGTCTACAGTAGAGTATTATATAGGGAATAGGGCCCTGGTGTACAGTATAGTATTATATCGGGAATATGGCCCTGGTCTACAGTAGAGTATTATATAGGGAATATGGCCCTGGTCTACAGTAGAGTATTATATAGGGAATAGGGCCCTGGTCTAAAGTAGAGTATTATATAGGGAATAGGGCCCTGGTCTAAAGTAGAGTATTATATAGGGAATAGGGTCCTGGTCTACAGTAGAGTATTATATAGGGAATATGGCCAGGGTCTACAGTAGAGTATTATATAGGGAATAGGGCCCTGGTCTAAAGTAGAGTATTATATAGGGAATAGGGCCCTGGTCTACAGTAGAGTATTATATAGGGAATATGGCCAGGGTCTAAAGTAGAGTATTATATAGGGAATAGGGCCCTGGGCTACAGTATAGTATTATACAGGGAATATGGCCCTGGTCTACATTATAGTATTATATAGGGAATAGGGCCCTGGTCTACAGTAGAGTATTAAATAGGGAATAGGGCCCTGGTCTAAAGTAGAGTATTTTATAGGGAATATGGCCCTGGTCTACAGTAGAGTATTATATAGGGAATATGGCCCTGGTTTACAGTAGAGTATTATATAGGGAATAGGGCCCTGGTCTAAAGTAGAGTATTATATAGGGAATATGGCCCTGGTCTACAGTAGAGTATTATATAGGGAATATGGCCCTGGTCTACAGTAGAGTATTATATAGGGAATATGGCCCTGGTCTACAGTAGAGTATTATATAGGGAATAGGGCCCTGGTCTACAGTAGATTATTATATAGGGAATATGGCCCTGGTCTACAGTAGAGTATTATATAGGGAATATGGCCCTGGTCTACAGTAGAGTATTATATAGGGAATAGGGCCCTGTTCTACAGTAGAGTATTATATAGGGAATATGGCCCTGGTCTACAGTAGAGTATTACATAGGGTATAGGGCCCTGGTCTAAAGTAGAGTATTATATAGGGAATAGGGCCCTGGTCTAAAGTACAGTATTATATAGGGAATAGGGCCCTGGTCTACAGTAGAGTATTATATAGGGAATATGGCCCGGGTCTACAGTAGAGTATTATATAGGGAATAGGGCCCTGGTCTACAGTAGAGTATTATATAGGGAATATGTCCCTGGTCTAAAGTAGAGTATTATATAGGGAATAGGGCCCTGGTCTAAAGTAGAGTATTATATAGGGAATAGGGCCCTGGTCTAAAGTAGAATAGTATATAGGGAATAGGGCCCTGGTCTACAGTAGAGTATTATATAGGGAATAGGGCCCTTGTGTACAGTATAGTATTATATAGGGAATATGGCCCTGGTCTAAAGTAGAGTATTATATAGGGAATAGGGCCCTGGTCTAAAGTAGTGTATTATATAGGGAATATGGCCCTGATCTACAGTAGAGTATTATATAGGGAATAGGGCCCTGGTCTACAGTAGAGTATTATATAGGGAATAGGGCCCTGGTCTACAGTAGAGTATTATATAGGGAATAGGGCCCTGGTCTACAGTAGAGTATTATATAGTGAATAGGGCCCTGGTGTACAGTATAGTATTATATAGGGAATATGGCCCTGGTCTACAGTAGAGTATTATATAGGGAATATGGCCCTGGTCTACAGTAGAGTATTATATAGGGAATAGGGCACTGGTCTACAGTAGAGTATTATATAGGGAATATGGCCCTGGTCTAAAGTAGAGTATTATATAGGGAATAGGGCCCTGGTCTAAAGTAGAGTATTATATAGGGAATATGGCCCTGGTCTACAGTAGAGTAATATATAGGGAATATGGCCCTGGTCTACAGTAGAGTATTATATAGGGAATATGGCCCTGGTCTACAGTAGAGTATTATATAGGGAATAGGGCCCTGGTCTACAGTAGAGTATTATATAGGGAATATGGCCCTGGTCTACAGTAGAATATTATATAGGGAATTGGGCCCTGGTCTACAGTAGAGTATTATATATGGAATAGGGCCCTGGTCTAAAGTAGAGTATTATATAGGGAATATGGCCCTGGTCTACAGTAGAGTATTATATAGGGAATATGGCCCTGGTCTACAGTAGAGTATTATATAGGGAATATGGCCCTGGTCTACAGTAGAGTATTATATAGGGAATATGGCCCTGGTCTACAGTAGAGTATTACATAGGGTATAGGGCCCTGGTCTACAGTAGATTATTATATAGGGAATATGGCCCTGGTCTACAGTAGAGTATTATATAGGGAATATGGCCCTGGTCTACAGTAGAGTATTATATAGGGAATAGGGCCCTGTTCTACAGTAGAGTATTATATAGGGAATATGGCCCTGGTCTACAGTAGAGTATTACATATGGTATAGGGCCCTGGTCTAAAGTAGAGTATTATATAGGGAATAGGGCCCTGGTCTAAAGTACAGTATTATATAGGGAATAGGGCCCTGGTCTACAGTAGAGTATTATATAGGGAATAGGGCCCTGGTCTACAGTAGAGTATTATATAGGGAATATGTCCCTGGTCTAAAGTAGAGTATTATATAGGGAATAGGGCCCTGGTCTAAAGTAGAGTATTATATAGGGAATAGGGCCCTGGTCTAAAGTAGAATAGTATATAGGGAATAGGGCCCTGGTCTAAAGTAGAGTATTATATAGGGAATAGGGCCCTGGTCTAAAGTAGGGTATTATATAGGGAATAGGGCCCTGGTCTAAAGTAGAGTATTATATAGGGAATAGGGCCCAGGTCTAAAGTAGAGTATTATATAGGGAATATGGCCCTGGTCTAAAGTAGAGTATTATATAGGGAATAGGGCCCTGGTCTACAGTAGAGTATTATATAGGGAATATGGCCCTGGTCTACAGTAGAGTATTATATAGGGAATATGGCCCTGGTCTACAGTAGAGTAGTATATAGGGAATAGGGCCCTGGTCTACAGTAGAGTATTATATAGGGAATAGGGCCCTGGTCTACAGTATAGTATTATACAGGGAATATGGCCCTGGTCTACATTATAGTATTATATAGGGAATAGGGCCCTGGTCTCCAGTAGAGTATTATATAGGGAATAGGGCCCTGGTCTACAGTAGAGTATTATATAGGGAATAGGGACCTGGTCTACAGTAGAGTATTATATAGGGAATATGGCCCTGGTCTAAAGTAGAGTATTATATAGGGAATAGGGCCCTGGTCTAAAGTAGTGTATTATATAGGGAATATGGCCCTGATCTACAGTAGAGTATTATATAGGGAATAGGGCCCTGGTCTACAGTAGAGTATTATATAGGGAATAGGGCCCAGGTCTAAAGTAGAGTATTATATAGGGAATATGGCCCTGGTCTAAAGTAGAGTATTATATAGGGAATAGGGCCCTGGTCTACAGTAGAGTATTATATAGGGAATATGGCCCTGGTCTACAGTAGAGTATTATATAGGGAATATGGCCCTGGTCTACAGTAGAGTAGTATATAGGGAATAGGGCCCTGGTCTACAGTAGAGTATTATATAGGGAATAGGGCCCTGGTCTACAGTATAGTATTATACAGGGAATATGGCCCTGGTCTACATTATAGTATTATATAGGGAATAGGGCCCTGGTCTACAGTAGAGTATTAAATAGGGAAAGGGGCCCTGGTCTACAGTAGAGTATTATATAGGAAATAGGGACCTGGTCTACAGTAGAGTATTATATAGGGAATATGGCCCTGGTCTAAAGTAGAGTATTATATAGGGAATAGGGCCCTGGTCTAAAGTAGAGTATTATATAGGGAATATGGCCCTGGTCTAAAGTAGAGTATTATATAGGGAATAGGGCCCTGGTTTAAAGTAGAGTATTATATAGGGAATATGGCCCTGGTCTTAAGTAGAGTATTATATAGGGAATAGGGCCCTGGTGTAAAGTAGAGTAATATATAGGGAATGTGGCCCTGGTCTAAAGTAGAGTATTATATACGGAATAGGGCCCTGGTCTACAGTAGAGTATTATATAGGGAATAGGGCCCTGGTCTACAGTAGAGTATTATATAGGGAATATGGACCTGGTCTACAGTAGAGTATTATATAGGGAATATGGCCCTGGTCTACAGTAGAGTATTATATAGGGAATAGGGCCCTGATCTAAAGTAGAGTATTATATAGGGAATATGGCCCTGGTCTACAGTATAGTATTGTATAGGGAATATGGCCCTGGTCTACAGTAGAGTATTGTATAGGGAATATGGCCCTGGTCTACAGTAGAGTATTATATAGGGAATAGGGCCCTGGTCTACAGTAGAGTATTATATAGGGAATATGGCCCTGGTCTACAGTAGAATATTATATAGGGAATTTGGCCCTGGTCTACAGAAGAGTATTATATATGGAATAGGGCCCTGGTCTAAAGTAGAGTATTATATAGGGAATAGGGCCCTGGTCTACAGTAGAGTATTATATAGGGAATATGGCCCTGGTTTACAGTAGAGTATTATATAGGGAATAGGGCCCTGGTCTAAAGTAGAGTATTATATAGGGAATATGGCCCTGGTCTACAGTATAGTATTATACAGGGAATATGGCCCTGGTCTACATTATAGTATTATATAGGGAATAGGGCCCTGGTCTACAGTAGAGTATTACATAGGGAATAGGGCCCTGGTCTACAGTAGAGTATTATATAGGGAATAGGGACCTGGTCTACAGTAGAGTATTATATAGGGAATATGGCCCTGGTCTAAAGTAGAGTATTATATAGGGAATAGGGCCCTGGTCTAAAGTAGAGTATTATATAGGGAATATGGCCCTGGTCTACAGTAGAGTATTATATAGGGAATAGGGCCCTGATCTACAGTAGAGTATTATATAGGGAATAGGGCCCTGGTATACAGTAGAGTATTATATAGGGAATAGGGCCCTGGTCTACAGTAGAGTATTATATAGGGAATAGGGCCCTGGTGTACAGTATAGTATTATATCGGGAATATGGCCCTGGTCTACAGTAGAGTATTATATAGGGAATATGGCCCTGGTCTACAGTAGAGTATTATATAGGGAATAGGGCCCTGGTCTAAAGTAGAGTATTATATAGGGAATAGGGCCCTGGTCTAAAGTAGAGTATTATATAGGGAATAGGGTCCTGGTCTACAGTAGAGTATTATATAGGGAATATGGCCAGGGTCTACAGTAGAGTATTATATAGGGAATAGGGCCCTGGTCTAAAGTAGAGTATTATATAGGGAATAGGGCCCTGGTCTACAGTAGAGTATTATATAGGGAATATGGCCAGGGTCTAAAGTAGAGTATTATATAGGGAATAGGGCCCTGGTCTACAGTATAGTATTATACAGGGAATATGGCCCTGGTCTACATTATAGTATTATATAGGGAATAGGGCCCTGGTCTACAGTAGAGTATTAAATAGGGAATAGGACCCTGGTCTAAAGTAGAGTATTTTATAGGGAATATGGCCCTGGTCTACAGTAGAGTATTATATAGGGAATATGGCCCTGGTTTACAGTAGAGTATTATATAGGGAATAGGGCCCTGGTCTAAAGTAGAGTATTATATAGGGAATATGGCCCTGGTCTACAGTAGAGTATTATATAGGGAATATGGCCCTGGTCTACAGTAGAGTATTATATAGGGAATATGGCCCTGGTCTACAGTAGAGTATTATATAGGGAATAGGGCCCTGGTCTACAGTAGATTATTATATAGGGAATATGGCCCTGGTCTACAGTAGAGTATTATATAGGGAATATGGCCCTGGTCTACAGTAGAGTATTATATAGGGAATAGGGCCCTGTTCTACAGTAGAGTATTATATAGGGAATATGGCCCTGGTCTACAGTAGAGTATTACATAGGGTATAGGGCCCTGGTCTAAAGTAGAGTATTATATAGGGAATAGGGCCCTGGTCTAAAGTACAGTATTATATAGGGAATAGGGCCCTGGTCTACAGTAGAGTATTATATAGGGAATATGGCCCGGGTCTACAGTAGAGTATTATATAGGGAATAGGGCCCTGGTCTACAGTAGAGTATTATATAGGGAATATGTCCCTGGTCTAAAGTAGAGTATTATATAGGGAATAGGGCCCTGGTCTAAAGTAGAGTATTATATAGGGAATAGGGCCCTGGTCTAAAGTAGAATAGTATATAGGGAATAGGGCCCTGGTCTACAGTAGAGTATTATATAGGGAATAGGGCCCTTGTGTACAGTATAGTATTATATAGGGAATATGGCCCTGGTCTAAAGTAGAGTATTATATAGGGAATAGGGCCCTGGTCTAAAGTAGTGTATTATATAGGGAATATGGCCCTGATCTACAGTAGAGTATTATATAGGGAATAGGGCCCTGGTCTACAGTAGAGTATTATATAGGGAATAGGGCCCTGGTCTACAGTAGAGTATTATATAGGGAATAGGGCCCTGGTCTACAGTAGAGTATTATATAGTGAATAGGGCCCTGGTGTACAGTATAGTATTATATAGGGAATATGGCCCTGGTCTACAGTAGAGTATTGTATAGGGAATATGGCCCTGGTCTACAGTAGAGTATTATATAGGGAATTTGGCCCTGGTCTACAGTAGAGTATTATATAGGGAATATGGCCCTGGTCTACAGTAGAATATTATATAGGGAATTTGGCCCTGGTCTACAGAAGAGTATTATATATGGAATAGGGCCCTGGTCTAAAGTAGAGTATTATATAGGGAATAGGGCCCTGGTCTACAGTAGAGTATTATATAGGGAATATGGCCCTGGTTTACAGTAGAGTATTATATAGGGAATAGGGCCCTGGTCTAAAGTAGAGTATTATATAGGGAATATGGCCCTGGTCTACAGTAGAGTATTATATAGGGAATATGGCCCTGGTCTACAGTAGAGTATTATATAGGGAATAGGGCCCTGGTCTAAAGTAGAGTATTATATAGGGAATAGGGCCCTGGTCTACAGTAGAGTATTATATAGGGAATATGGCCAGGGTCTAAAGTAGAGTATTATATAGGGAATAGGGCCCTGGTCTACAGTATAGTATTATACAGGGAATATGGCCCTGGTCTACATTATAGTATTATATAGGGAATAGGGCCCTGGTCTACAGTAGAGTATTACATAGGGAATAGGGCCCTGGTCTACAGTAGAGTATTATATAGGGAATAGGGACCTGGTCTACAGTAGAGTATTATATAGGGAATATGGCCCTGGTCTAAAGTAGAGTATTATATAGGGAATAGGGCCCTGGTCTAAAGTAGAGTATTATATAGGGAATATGGCCCTGGTCTACAGTAGAGTATTATATAGGGAATAGGGCCCTGGTCTACAGTAGAGTATTATATAGGGAATAGGGCCCTGGTATACAGTAGAGTATCATATAGGGAATAGGGCCCTGGTCTACAGTAGAGTATTATATAGGGAATAGGGCCCTGGTGTACAGTATAGTATTATATCGGGAATATGGCCCTGGTCTACAGTAGAGTATTATATAGGGAATATGGCCCTGGTCTACAGTAGAGTATTATATAGGGAATAGGGCCCTGGTCTAAAGTAGAGTATTATATAGGGAATAGGGCCCTGGTCTAAAGTAGAGTATTATATAGGGAATAGGGTCCTGGTCTACAGTAGAGTATTATATAGGGAATATGGCCAGGGTCTACAGTAGAGTATTATATAGGGAATAGGGCCCTGGTCTAAAGTAGAGTATTATATAGGGAATAGGGCCCTGGTCTACAGTAGAGTATTATATAGGGAATATGGCCAGGGTCTAAAGTAGAGTATTATATAGGGAATAGGGCCCTGGGCTACAGTAGAGTATTATATAGGGAATATGGCCCTGGTCTACATTATAGTATTATATAGGGAATAGGGCCCTGGTCTACAGTAGAGTATTAAATAGGGAATAGGGCCCTGGTCTAAAGTAGAGTATTTTATAGGGAATATGGCCCTGGTCTACAGTAGAGTATTATATAGGGAATATGGCCCTGGTTTACAGTAGAGTATTATATAGGGAATAGGGCCCTGGTCTAAAGTAGAGTATTATATAGGGAATATGGCCCTGGTCTACAGTAGAGTATTATATAGGGAATATGGCCCTGGTCTACAGTAGAGTATTATATAGGGAATATGGCCCTGGTCTACAGTAGAGTATTATATAGGGAATAGGGCCCTGGTCTACAGTAGATTATTATATAGGGAATATGGCCCTGGTCTACAGTAGAGTATTATATAGGGAATATGGCCCTGGTCTACAGTAGAGTATTATATAGGGAATAGGGCCCTGTTCTACAGTAGAGTATTATATAGGGAATATGGCCCTGGTCTACAGTAGAGTATTACATAGGGTATAGGGCCCTGGTCTAAAGTAGAGTATTATATAGGGAATAGGGCCCTGGTCTAAAGTACAGTATTATATAGGGAATAGGGCCCTGGTCTACAGTAGAGTATTATATAGGGAATATGGCCCGGGTCTACAGTAGAGTATTATATAGGGAATAGGGCCCTGGTCTACAGTAGAGTATTATATAGGGAATATGTCCCTGGTCTAAAGTAGAGTATTATATAGGGAATAGGGCCCTGGTCTAAAGTAGAGTATTATATAGGGAATAGGGCCCTGGTCTAAAGTAGAATAGTATATAGGGAATAGGGCCCTGGTCTACAGTAGAGTATTATATAGGGAATAGGGCCCTTGTGTACAGTATAGTATTATATAGGGAATATGGCCCTGGTCTAAAGTAGAGTATTATATAGGGAATAGGGCCCTGGTCTAAAGTAGTGTATTATATAGGGAATATGGCCCTGATCTACAGTAGAGTATTATATAGGGAATAGGGCCCTGGTCTACAGTAGAGTATTATATAGGGAATAGGGCCCTGGTCTACAGTAGAGTATTATATAGGGAATAGGGCCCTGGTCTACAGTAGAGTATTATATAGTGAATAGGGCCCTGGTGTACAGTATAGTATTATATAGGGAATATGGCCCTGGTCTACAGTAGAGTATTATATAGGGAATATGGCCCTGGTCTACAGTAGAGTATTATATAGGGAATAGGGCACTGGTCTACAGTAGAGTATTATATAGGGAATATGGCCCTGGTCTAAAGTAGAGTATTATATAGGGAATAGGGCCCTGGTCTAAAGTAGAGTATTATATAGGGAATATGGCCCTGGTCTACAGTAGAGTAATATATAGGGAATATGGCCCTGGTCTACAGTAGAGTATTATATAGGGAATATGGCCCTGGTCTACAGTAGAGTATTATATAGGGAATAGGGCCCTGGTCTACAGTAGAGTATTATATAGGGAATATGGCCCTGGTCTACAGTAGAATATTATAGAGGGAATTGGGCCCTGGTCTACAGTAGAGTATTATATATGGAATAGGGCCCTGGTCTAAAGTAGAGTATTATATAGGGAATATGGCCCTGGTCTACAGTAGAGTATTATATAGGGAATATGGCCCTGGTCTACAGTAGAGTATTATATAGGGAATATGGCCCTGGTCTACAGTAGAGTATTATATAGGGAATATGGCCCTGGTCTACAGTAGAGTATTACATAGGGTATAGGGCCCTGGTCTACAGTAGATTATTATATAGGGAATATGGCCCTGGTCTACAGTAGAGTATTATATAGGGAATATGGCCCTGGTCTACAGTAGAGTATTATATAGGGAATAGGGCCCTGTTCTACAGTAGAGTATTATATAGGGAATATGGCCCTGGTCTACAGTAGAGTATTACATATGGTATAGGGCCCTGGTCTAAAGTAGAGTATTATATAGGGAATAGGGCCCTGGTCTAAAGTACAGTATTATATAGGGAATAGGGCCCTGGTCTACAGTAGAGTATTATATAGGGAATAGGGCCCTGGTCTACAGTAGAGTATTATATAGGGAATATGTCCCTGGTCTAAAGTAGAGTATTATATAGGGAATAGGGCCCTGGTCTAAAGTAGAGTATTATATAGGGAATAGGGCCCTGGTCTAAAGTAGAATAGTATATAGGGAATAGGGCCCTGGTCTAAAGTAGAGTATTATATAGGGAATAGGGCCCTGGTCTAAAGTAGGGTATTATATAGGGAATAGGGCCCTGGTCTAAAGTAGAGTATTATATAGGGAATAGGGCCCAGGTCTAAAGTACAGTATTATATAGGGAATATGGCCCTGGTCTAAAGTAGAGTATTATATAGGGAATAGGGCCCTGGTCTACAGTAGAGTATTATATAGGGAATATGGCCCTGGTCTACAGTAGAGTATTATATAGGGAATATGGCCCTGGTCTACAGTAGAGTAGTATATAGGGAATAGGGCCCTGGTCTACAGTAGAGTATTATATAGGGAATAGGGCCCTGGTCTACAGTATAGTATTATACAGGGAATATGGCCCTGGTCTACATTATAGTATTATATAGGGAATAGGGCCCTGGTCTACAGTAGAGTATTATATAGGGAATAGGGCCCTGGTCTACAGTAGAGTATTATATAGGGAATAGGGACCTGGTCTACAGTAGAGTATTATATAGGGAATATGGCCCTGGTCTAAAGTAGAGTATTATATAGGGAATAGGGCCCTGGTCTAAAGTAGTGTATTATATAGGGAATATGGCCCTGATCTACAGTAGAGTATTATATAGGGAATAGGGCCCTGGTCTAAAGTAGAGTATTATATAGGGAATAGGGCCCAGGTCTAAAGTAGAGTATTATATAGGGAATATGGCCCTGGTCTAAAGTAGAGTATTATATAGGGAATAGGGCCCTGGTCTAAAGTAGAGTATTATATAGGGAATATGGCCCTGGTCTACAGTAGAGTATTATATAGGGAATATGGCCCTGGTCTACAGTAGAGTAGTATATAGGGAATAGGGCCCTGGTCTACAGTAGAGTATTATATAGGGAATAGGGCCCTGGTCTACAGTAGAGTATTATACAGGGAATATGGCCCTGGTCTACATTATAGTATTATATAGGGAATAGGGCCCTGGTCTACAGTAGAGTATTAAATAGGGAAAGGGGCCCTGGTCTACAGTAGAGTATTATATAGGAAATAGGGACCTGGTCTACAGTAGAGTATTATATAGGGAATATGGCCCTGGTCTAAAGTAGAGTATTATATAGGGAATAGGGCCCTGGTCTAAAGTAGTGTATTATATAGGGAATATGGCCCTGATCTACAGTAGAGTATTATATAGGGAATAGGGCCCTGGTCTACAGTAGAGTATTATATAGGGAATAGGGCCCTGGTCTACAGTAGAGTATTATATAGGGAATAGGGCCCTGGTCTACAGTAGAGTATTATATAGTGAATAGGGCCCTGGTGTACAGTATAGTATTATATAGGGAATATGCCCCTGGTCTACAGTAGAGTATTATATAGGGAATATGGCCCTGGTCTACAGTAGAGTATTATATAGGGAATAGGGCCCTGGTCTACAGTAGAGTATTATATATGGAATATGGCCCTGGTCTAAAGTAGAGTATTATATAGGGAATAGGGCCCTGGTCTAAAGTAGAGTATTATATAGGGAATATGGCCCTGGTCTACAGTAGAGTAATATATAGGGAATATGGCCCTGGTCTACAGTAGAGTATTATATAGGGAATATGGCCCTGGTCTACAGTAGATTATTATATAGGGAATAGGGCCCTGGTCTACAGTAGAGTATTATATAGGGAATATGGCCCTGGTCTACAGTAGAATATTATATAGGGAATTGGGCCCTGGTCTACAGTAGAGTATTATATATGGAATAGGGCCCTGGTCTAAAGTAGAGTATTATATAGGGAATATGGCCCTGGTCTACAGTAGAGTATTATATAGGGAATATGGCCCTGGTCTACAGTAGAGTATTATATAGGGAATAGGGCCCTGGTCTAAAGTAGAGTATTATATAGGGAATATGGCCCTGGTCTACAGTAGAGTATTATATAGGGAATATGGCCCTGGTCTACAGTAGAGTATTATATAGGGAATATGGCCCTGGTCTACAGTAGAGTATTATATAGGGAATAGGGCCCTGGTCTACAGTAGAGTATTATATAGGGAATATGGCCCTGGTCTACAGTAGAGTATTATATAGGGAATATGGCCCTGGTCTACAGTAGAGTATTATATAGGGAATAGGGCCCTGGTCTACAGTAGAGTATTATATAGGGAATATGGCCCTGGTCTACAGTAGAGTAGTACATAGGGAATAGGGCCCTGGTCTAAAGTAGAGTATTATATAGGGAATAGGGCCCTGGTCTAAAGTACAGTATTATATAGGGAATAGGGCCCTGGTCTACAGTAGAGTATTATATAGGGAATATGGCCCGGGTCTACAGTAGAGTATTATATAGGGAATAGGGCCCTGGTCTACAGTAGAGTATTATATAGGGAATATGTCCCTGGTCTAAAGTAGAGTATTATATAGGGAATAGGGCCCTGGTCTAAAGTAGAGTATTATATAGGGAATAGGGCCCTGGTCTAAAGTAGAATAGTATATAGGGAATAGGGCCCTGGTCTAAAGTAGAGTATTATATAGGGAATAGGGCCCTGGTCTAAAGTAGGGTATTATATAGGGAATAGGGCCCTGGTCTAAAGTAGAGTATTATATAGGGAATAGGGCCCAGGTCTAAAGTAGAGTATTATATAGGGAATATGGCCCTGGTCTAAAGTAGAGTATTATATAGGGAATAGGGCCCTGGTCTACAGTAGAGTATTATATAGGGAATATGGCCCTGGTCTACAGTAGAGTATTATATAGGGAATATGGCCCTGGTCTACAGTAGAGTAGTATATAGGGAATAGGGCCCTGGTCTACAGTAGAGTATTATATAGGGAATATGGCCAGGGTCTAAAGTAGAGTATTATATAGGGAATAGGGCCCTGGTCTACAGTATAGTATTATACAGGGAATATGGCCCTGGTCTACATTATAGTATTATATAGGGAATAGGGCCCTGGTCTACAGTAGAGTATTAAATATGGAAAAGGGCCCTGGTCTACAGTAGAGTATTATATAGGGAATAGGGACCTGGTCTACAGTAGAGTATTATATAGGGAATATGGCCCTGGTCTAAAGTAGAGTATTATATAGGGAATAGGGCCCTGGTCTAAAGTAGAGTATTATATAGGGAATATGGCCCTGATCTACAGTAGAGTATTATATAGGGAATAGGGCCCTGGTCTACAGTAGAGTATTATATAGGGAATAGGGCCCTGGTCTACAGTAGAGTATTATATGGGGAATAGGGCCCTGGTCTACAGTAGAGTATTATATAGGGAATAGGGCCCTGGTGTACAGTATAGTATTATATAGGGAATATGGCCCTGGTCTACAGTAGTATTATATAGGGAATAGGAACCTGGTCTACAGTATAGTATTATATAGGGAATATGGCCCTGGTCTACAGTAGAGTATTATATAGGGAATATGGCCCTGGTCTACAGTAGAGTATTATATAGGGAATAGGGCCTTGATCTAAAGTAGAGTATTATATAGGGAATATGGCCCTGGTCTACAGTAGAGTATTGTATAGGGAATATGGCCCTGGTCTACAGTAGAGTATTATATAGGGAATAGGGCCCTGATCTATAGTAGAGTATTATATAGGGAATAGGGCCCTGATCTACAGTAGAATATTATATAGGGAATAGGGCCCTGGTCTAAAGTAGAGTATTATATAGGGAATAGGGCCCTGGTCTAAAGTAGAGTATTATATAGGGAATATGGCCCTGGTCTACAGTAGAGTATTATATAGGGAATATGGCCCTGGTCTACAGTAGAGTATTATATAGGGAATATGGCCCTGGTCTACAGTAGAGTATTATATAGGGAATATGGCCCTGGTCTACAGTAGAGTATTATATAGGGAATAGGGCCCTGGTTTAAAGTAGAGTATTATATAGGGAATAGGGCCCTGGTCTACAGTAGAGTATTATATAGGGAATAGGGCCCTGGTCTAAAGTAGAGTATTATATAGGGAATAGGGCCCAGGTCTAAAGTAGAGTATTATATAGGGAATATGGCCCTGGTCTAAAGTAGAGTATTATATAGGGAATAGGGCCCTGGTCTACAGTAGAGTATTATATAGGGAATATGGCCCTGGTCTACAGTAGAGTATTATATAGGGAATATGGCCCTGGTCTACAGTAGAGTAGTATATAGGGAATAGGGCCCTGGTCTACAGTAGAGTATTATATAGGGAATATGGCCAGGGTCTAAAGTAGAGTATTATATAGGGAATAGGGCCCTGGTCTACAGTATAGTATTATACAGGGAATATGGCCCTGGTCTACATTATAGTATTATATAGGGAATAGGGCCCTGGTCTACAGTAGAGTATTAAATAGGGAATAGGGCCCTGGTCTACAGTAGAGTATTATATAGGGAATAGGGACCTGGTCTACAGTAGAGTATTATATAGGGAATATGGCCCTGGTCTAAAGTAGAGTATTATATAGGGAATAGGGCCCTGGTCTAAAGTAGAGTATTATATAGGGAATATGGCCCTGATCTACAGTAGAGTATTATATAGGGAATAGGGCCCTGGTCTACAGTAGAGTATTATATAGGGAATAGGGCCCTGGTCTACAGTAGAGTATTATATGGGGAATAGGGCCCTGGTCTACAGTAGAGTATTATATAGGGAATAGGGCCCTGGTGTACAGTATAGTATTATATAGGGAATATGGCCCTGGTCTACAGTAGAGTATTATATAGGGAATAGGAACCTGGTCTACAGTAGAGTATTATATAGGGAATATGGACCTGGTCTACAGTAGAGTATTATATAGGGAATATGGCCCTGGTCTACAGTAGAGTATTATATAGGGAATAGGGCCCTGATCTAAAGTAGAGTATTATATAGGGAATATGGCCCTGGTCTACAGTAGAGTATTGTATAGGGAATATGGCCCTGGTCTACAGTAGAGTATTATATAGGGAATAGGGCCCTGATCTATAGTAGAGTATTATATAGGGAATAGGGCCCTGATCTACAGTAGAATATTATATAGGGAATAGGGCCCTGGTCTAAAGTAGAGTATTATATAGGGAATAGGGCCCTGGTCTAAAGTAGAGTATTATATAGGGAATATGGCCCTGGTCTACAGTAGAGTATTATATAGGGAATATGGCCCTGGTCTACAGTAGAGTATTATATAGGGAATATGGCCCTGGTCTACAGTAGAGTATTATATAGGGAATATGGCCCTGGCCTACAGTAGAGTATTACATAGGGAATAGGGCCCTGGTTTAAAGTAGAGTATTATATAGGGAATATGGCCCTGGTCTACAGTAGAGTATTATATAGGGAATAGGGCCCTGGTCTAAAGTAGAGTATTATATAGGGAATATGGCCCTGGTCTAAAGTAGAGTATTAAATAGGGAATAGGGCCCTGGTTTAAAGTAGAGTACTATATAGGGAATATGGCCCTGGTCTTAAGTAGAGTATTATATAGGGAATAGGGCCCTGGTGTAAAGTAGAGTAATATATAGGGAATGTGGCCCTGGTCTAAAGTAGAGTATTATATACGGAATAGGGCCCTGGTCTACAGTAGAGTATTATATAGGGAATAGGAACCTGGTCTACAGTAGAGTATTATATAGGGAATATGGACCTGGTCTACAGTAGAGTATTATATTGGGAATATGGCCCTGGTCTACAGTAGAGTATTATATAGGGAATAGGGCCCTGATCTAAAGTAGAGTATTATATAGGGAATATGGCCCTGGTCTACAGTAGAGTATTGTATAGGGAATATGGCCCTGGTCTACAGTAGAGTATTATATAGGGAATATGGCCCTGGTCTACAGTAGAGTATTATATAGGGAATAGGGCCCTGGTCTACAGTAGAGTATTATATAGGGAATAGGGCCCTGGTCTACAGTAGAGTATTATATAGGGAATATGGCCCTGGTCTACAGTAGAATATTATATAGGGAATATGGCCCTGGTCTACAGTAGAGTATTATATATGGAATAGGGCCCTGGTCTAAAGTAGAGTATTATATAGGGAATAGGGCCCTGGTCTACAGTAGAGTATTATATAGGGAATATGGCCCTGGTTTACAGTAGAGTATTATATAGGGAATAGGGCCCTGGTCTAAAGTAGAGTATTATATAGGGAATATGGCCCTGGTCTACAGTAGAGTATTATATAGGGAATATGGCCCTGGTCTACAGTAGAGTATTATATAGGGAATAGGGCCCTGGTCTAAAGTAGAGTATTATATAGGGAATAGGGCCCTGGTCTACAGTAGAGTATTATATAGGGAATATGGCCAGGGTCTAAAGTAGAGTATTATATAGGGAATAGGGCCCTGGTCTACAGTATAGTATTATACAGGGAATATGGCCCTGGTCTACATTATAGTATTATATAGGGAATAGGGCCCTGGTCTACAGTAGAGTATTACATAGGGAATATGGCCCTGGTCTACAGTAGAGTATTATATATGGAATAGGGCCCTGGTCTAAAGTAGAGTATTATATAGGGAATAGGGCTCTGGTTTAAAGTAGAGTATTATATAGGGAATATGGCCCTGGTCTACAGTAGAGTATTATATAGGGAATATGGCCCTGGTCTACAGTAGAGTATTATATAGGGAATAGGGCCCTGGTCTAAAGTAGAGTATTATATAGGGAATAGGGCCCAGGTCTAAAGTAGAGTATTATATAGGGAATATGGCCCTGGTCTAAAGTAGAGTATTATATAGGGAATAGGGCACAGGTCTACAGTAGAGTATTATATAGGGAATATGGCCCTGGTCTACAGTAGAGTATTATATAGGGAATATGGCCCTGGTCTACAGTAGAGTAGTATATAGGGAATAGGGCCCTGGGCTACAGTAGAGTATTATATAGGGAATATGGCCAGGGTCTAAAGTAGAGTATTATATAGGGAATAGGGCCCTGGTCTACAGTATAGTATTATACAGGGAATATGGCCCTGGTCTACATTATAGTATTATATAGGGAATAGGGCCCTGGTCTACAGTAGAGTATTAAATAGGGAAAAGGGCCCTGGTCTACAGTAGAGTATTATATAGGGAATAGGGACCTGGTCTACAGTAGAGTATTATATAGGGAATATGGCCCTGGTCTAAAGTAGAGTATTATATAGGGAATAGGGCCCTGGTCTAAAGTAGAGTATTATATAGGGAATATGGCCCTGATCTACAGTAGAGTATTATATAGGGAATAGGGCCCTGGTCTACAGTAGAGTATTATATAGGGAATAGGGCCCTGGTCTACAGTAGAGTATTATATGGGGAATAGGGCCCTGGTCTACAGTAGAGTATTATATAGGGAATAGGGCCCTGGTGTACAGTATAGTATTATATAGGGAATATGGCCCTGGTCTACAGTGGAGTATTATATAGGGAATAGGAACCTGGTCTACAGTAGAGTATTATATAGGGAATATGGCCCTGGTCTCCAGTAGAGTATTATATAGGGAATATGGCCCTGGTCTAAAGTAGAGTATTATATAGGGAATAGGGCCCTGGTCTACAGTAGAGTATTATATAGGGAATATGGCCCTGGTCTACAGTAGAGTATTGTATAGGGAATATGGCCCTGGTCTACAGTAGAGTATTATATAGGGAATAGGGCCCTGATCTATAGTAGAGTATTATATAGGGAATAGGGCCCTGATCTACAGTAGAATATTATATAGGGAATAGGGCCCTGGTCTAAAGTAGAGTATTATATAGGGAATAGGGCCCTGGTCTAAAGTAGAGTATTATATAGGGAATATGGCCCTGGTCTACAGTAGAGTATTATATAGGGAATATGGCCCTGGTCTACAGTAGAGTATTATATAGGGAATATGGCCCTGGTCTACAGTAGAGTATTATATAGGGAATATGGCCCTGGCCTACAGTAGAGTATTACATAGGGAATAGGGCCCTGGTTTAAAGTAGAGTACTATATAGGGAATATGGCCCTGGTCTTAAGTAGAGTATTATATAGGGAATAGGGCCCTGGTGTAAAGTAGAGTAATATATAGGGAATGTGGCCCTGGTCTAAAGTAGAGTATTATATACGGAATAGGGCCCTGGTCTACAGTAGAGTATTATATAGGGAATAGGAACCTGGTCTACAGTAGAGTATTATATAGGGAATATGGACCTGGTCTACAGTAGAGTATTATATTGGGAATATGGCCCTGGTCTACAGTAGAGTATTATATAGGGAATAGGGCCCTGATCTAAAGTAGAGTATTATATAGGGAATATGGCCCTGGTCTACAGTAGAGTATTATATAGGGAATATGGCCCTGGTCTACAGTAGAGTATTATATAGGGAATATGGCCCTGGTCTACAGTAGAGTATTATATAGGGAATAGGGCCCTGGTCTACAGTAGAGTATTATATAGGGAATAGGGCCCTGGTCTACAGTAGAGTATTATATAGGGAATATGGCCCTGGTCTACAGTAGAATATTATATAGGGAATTTGGCCCTGGTCTACAGAAGAGTATTATATATGGAATAGGGCCCTGGTCTAAAGTAGAGTATTATATAGGGAATAGGGCCCTGGTCTACAGTAGAGTATTATATAGGGAATATGGCCCTGGTTTACAGTAGAGTATTATATAGGGAATAGGGCCCTGGTCTAAAGTAGAGTATTATATAGGGAATATGGCCCTGGTCTACAGTAGAGTATTATATAGGGAATATGGCCCTGGTCTACAGTAGAGTATTATATAGGGAATAGGGCCCTGGTCTAAAGTAGAGTATTATATAGGGAATAGGGCCCTGGTCTACAGTAGAGTATTATATAGGGAATATGGCCAGGGTCTAAAGTAGAGTATTATATAGGGAATAGGGCCCTGGTCTACAGTATAGTATTATACAGGGAATATGGCCCTGGTCTACATTATAGTATTATATAGGGAATAGGGCCCTGGTCTACAGTAGAGTATTACATAGGGAATAGGGCCCTGGTCTACAGTAGAGTATTATATAGGGAATATGGACCTGGTCTACAGTAGAGTATTATATAGGGAATATGGCCCTGGTCTAAAGTAGAGTATTATATAGGGAATAGGGCCCTGGTCTAAAGTAGAGTATTATATAGGGAATATGGCCCTGGTCTAAAGCAGAGTATTATATAGGGAATAGGGCCCTGATCTACAGTAGAGTATTATATAGGGAATAGGGCCCTGGTCTACAGTAGAGTATTATATAGGGAATAGGGCCCTGGTCTACAGTAGAGTATTATATAGGGAATAGGGCCCTGGTCTACAGTAGAGTATTATATCGGGAATATGGCCCTGGTCTACAGTAGAGTATTATATAGGGAATATGGCCCTGGTCTACAGTAGAGTATTATATAGGGAATAGGGCCCTGGTCTAAAGTAGAGTATTATATAGGGAATAGGGCCCTGGTCTAAAGTAGAGTATTATATAGGGAATAGGGCCCTGGTCTACAGTAGAGTATTATATAGGGAATATGGCCAGGGTCTACAGTAGAGTATTATATAGGGAATAGGGCCCTGGTCTAAAGTAGAGTATTATATAGGGAATATGGCCCTGGTCTACAGTAGAGTATTATATAGGGAATAGGGCCCTGGTCTAAAGTAGAGTATTATATAGGGAATATGGCCATGGTCTACAGTAGAGTATTATATAGGGAATAGGGCCCTGGTCTAAAGTAGAGTATTATATAGGGAATAGGGCCCTGGTCTAAAGTAGAGTATTATATAGGGAATAGGGCCCTGGTCTACAGTATAGTATTATACAGGGAATATGGCCCTGGTCTACATTATAGTATTATATAGGGAATAGGGCCCTGGTCTAAAGTAGAGTATTAAATAGGGAATAGGGCCCTGGTCTACAGTAGAGTATTATATAGGGAATAGGGACCTGGTCTACAGTAGAGTATTATATAGGGAATATGGCCCTGGTCTAAAGTAGAGTATTATATAGGGAATAGGGCCCTGGTCTAAAGTAGAGTATTATATAGGGAATAGGGCCCTGGTCTACAGTAGAGTATTATATAGGGAATAGGGCCCTGATCTACAGTAGAGTATTATATTGGGAATAGGGCCCTGGTCTACAGTAGAGTATTATATATGGAATAGGGCCCTTGTCTACAGTAGAGTATTATATAGGGAATAGGGCCCTGGTGTATAGTATAGTATTATATCGGGAATATGGCCCTGGTCTACAGTAGAGTATTATATAGGGAATAGGAACCTGGTCTACAGTAGAGTATTATATAGGGAATAGGGCCATGGTCTAAAGTAGAGTATTATATAGGGAATAGGGCACAGGTCTACAGTAGAGTATTATATAGGGAATATGGCCCTGGTCTACAGTAGAGTATTATATAGGGAATATGGCCCTGGTCTACAGTAGAGTATTATATAGGGAATAGGGCCCTGATCTAAAGTAGAGTATTATATAGGGAATATGGCCCTGATCTAAAGTAGAGTATTATATAGGGAATAGGGCCCTGGTCTAAAGTAGAGCATTATATAGGGAATAGGGCCCTGGTCTAAAGTAGAGTATTATATAGGGAATATGGCCCTGGTCTAAAGTAGAGTATTATATAGGGAATAGGGCCCTGGTCTAAAGTAGAGTATTATATAGGGAATATGGCCCTGATCTACAGTAGAGTATTATATAGGGAATAGGGCCCTGGTCTACAGTAGAGTATTATATAGGGAATAGGGCCCTGGTCTACAGTAGAGTATTATATAGGGAATAGGGCCCTGGTGTACAGTATAGTATTATATAGGGAATATGGCCCTGGTCTACAGTAGAGTATTATATAGGGAATAGGGCCCTGGTCTTAAGTAGAGTATTATATAGGGAATAGGGCCCTGGTCTTAAGTAGAGTATTATATAGGGAATAGGAACCTGGTCTATGGTAGAGTATTATATAGGGAATATGGCCCTGGTCTACAGTAGAGTATTATATAGGGAATAGGGCCCTGATCTAAAGTAGAGTATTATATAGGGAATATGGCCCTGGTCTACAGTAGAGTATTGTATAGGGAATATGGCCCTGGTCTACAGTAGAGTATTATATAGGGAATAGGGCCCTGATCTACAGTAGAGTATTATATAGGGAATAGGGCCCTGGTCTACAGTAGAGTATTATATAGGGAATATGGCCCTGGTCTACAGGTAGTGGGGTGATAGATGTCTAGTCTCCCTTATGGCTCTAATCTGATAGTGGTAGTGGGGTGGTAGATGTCTAGTCTCCTTTATGGCTCTAATCTGATAGTAGTCGATGAATAGACTCCTTTATGGCTCTAATCTGATAGTGGTAGTGGGGTGATAGATGTCTAGTCTCCTTTATGGCTCTAATCTGATAGTGGTAGTGGGGTGATAGATGTCTAGTCTCCCTTATGGCTCTAATATGATAGTGGTAGTGGGGTGGTAGATTTCTCCTTTATGGCTCTAATCTGATAGTGGTAGATGTCTAGTCTCCTTTATGGCTCTAATCTGATAGTGGTAGTGGGGTGATAGATGTCTAGTCTCCTTCATGGCTCTAATCTGATAGTGGTAGATGTATAGTCTCCTTTATGGCTCTAATCTGATAGTGGTAGTGGGGTGGTAGATGTCTAGTCTCCTTTATGGCTCGAATCTGATAGTGGTAGCGGGGTGATATATATCTAGTCTCCTTTATGGCTCTAATCTGATAGTGATAGTGGGATGATAGATGTCTAGTCACCTTTATGGCTCTAATCTGATAGTGGTAGTGGGGTGATAGATGTCTAGTCTCCTTTATGGCTCTAATCTGATAGTGGTAGTGGGTTGATAGATGTCTAGTCTCCCTTCTGGCTCTAATCTGATAGTGGTAGTGGGGTGATAGATGTCTAGTCTCCTTTATGGCTCTAATCTGATAGTGGTAGTGGGGTGGTAGATGTCTAGTCTCATTTATGGCTCTAATCTGATAGTGGTAGATGTCTAGTCTCCTTTATGGCTCTAATCTGATAGTGGTAGATGTCTAGTCTCCATTATGGCTCTAATCTGATAGTGGTAGTGGGGTGATAGATGTCTAGTGTCCCTTATGGCTCTAATCTGATAGTGGTAGTGGGGTGGTAGATGTCTAGTCTCCTTTATGGCTCTAATCTGATAGTGGTAGTGGGGTGGTAGATGTCTAGTCTCCTTTATGGCTCTATTCTGATAGTGGTAGTGGGGTGGTAGATGTCTAGTCTCTCTTATGGCTCTAATCTGATAGTGGTAGTGGGGTGGTAGATGTCTAGTCTTCTTTATGGCTCTAATCTGATAGTGGTAGTGGGGTGGTAGATGTCTAGTCTCCTTTATGGCTCTAATCTGATAGTGGTAGTGGGGTGGTAGATGTCTAGTCTCCTTTATGGCTCTAATCTGATAGTGGTAGTGGGGTGGTAGATGTCTAGTCTCCTTTATGGCTCTAATCTGATAGTGGTAGTGGGGTGATAGATGTCTGGTCTCCTTTATGGCTCTATTCTGATAGTGGTAGATGTCTAGTCTCCTTTATGGCTCTAATCTGATAGTGGTCGATGAAAAGTATCCTTTATGGCTCTAATCTGATAGTGGTAGTGGGGTGATAGATGTCTAGTCTCCTTTATGGCTCTAATCTGATAGTGGTAGTGGGGTGATAGCTGTCTAGTCTCCCTTATGGCTCTAATATGATAGTGGTAGTGGGGTGTTAGATTTCTCCTTAATGGCTTTAATCTGATAGTGGTATTGGGGTGGTAGATGTCTAGTCTCCTTTATGGCTCTAATCTGATAGTGGTAGTGGGGTAGTAGATGTCTAGTCTCCCTTATGGCTCTAATCTGATAGTGGTAGTGGGGTGGTAGATGTCTAGTCTCCTTTATGGCTCTAATCTGATAGTGGTAGTGGGGTGGTAGATGTCTAGTCTCCTTTATGGCTCTAATCTGATAGTGGTAGTGGGGTGGTAGATGTCTAGTCTCCTTTATGGCTCTAATCTGATAGTGGTAGTGGGGTGATAGATGTCTAGTCTCTTTTATGGCTCTAATCTGATAGTGGTAGATGTCTAGGCTCCTTTATGGCTCTAATCTGATAGTGGTCGATGAAAAGTCTCCTTTATGGCTCTAATCTGATAGTGGTATTGGGGTGGTAGATGTCTAGTCTCCTTTATGGCTCTAATCTGATAGTGGTAGTGGGGTGATAGATGTCTAGTCTCCTGTATTGCTCTAATCTGATAGTGGTAGTGGGGTTGTAGATGTCTAGTCTCCTTTATGGCTCTAATCTGATAGTGGTAGTGGGGTGATAGATGTTTAGTCTCCTTTATGGCTCTAATCTGATAGTGGTAGTGGGGTGGTAGATGTCTAGTCTCATTTATGGCTCTAATGTGATAGTGGTAGATGTCTATTCTCCTTCATGGCTCTAATCTGATAGTGGTAGTGGGGTGGTAGATGTCTAGTCTCCTTTATGGCTCTAATCTGATAGTGGTAGTGGGGTGGTAGATGTCTAGTCTCCTTTATGGCTCTAATCTGATAGTGGTCGATGAATAGTCTCCTTTATGGCTCTAATCTGATAGTGGTAGTGGGGTGATAGATGTCTAGTCTCCTTTATGGCTTTAATCTGATAGTGGTAGTGGGGTGATAGATGTCTAGTCTCCCTTATGGCTCTAATATGATAGTGGTAGTGGGGTGGTAGATTTCTCCTTTATGGCTCTAATCTGATATTGGTAGATGTCTAGTCTCCTTTATGGCTCGAATCTGATAGTGGTAGTGGGGTGATATATGTCTAGTCTCCTTTATTGCTCTAATCTGATAGTGGTAGTGGGGTGATAGATGTCTAGTCTCCTTTATGGCTCTAATCTGATAGTGGTAGTGGGGTGGTAGATGTCTAGTCTCCTTTATGGCTCTAATCTGATAGTGGTAGTGGGGTGGTAGATGTCTAGTCTCCTTTATGGCTCTAATCTGATAGTGGTAGTGGGGTGGTAGATGTCTAGTCTCCTTTATGGCTCTAATATGATAGTGGTAGAAGGGTGGTAGATGTCTAGTCTCCTTTATGGCTCTAATCTGATAGTGGTAGTGGGGTGATAGATGTCTAGTCTCCTTTATGGCTCTAATCTGATAGTGGTAGTGGGGTGGTAGATGTCTAGTCTCCTTTATGGCTCTAATCTGATAGTGGTAGTGGGGTGGTAGATGTCTAGTCTCCTTTCTGGCTCTAATCTGATAGTGGTAGTGGGGTGATAGATGTCTAGTCTCCTTTATGGCTCTAATCTGATAGTGGTAGTGGGGTGGTAGATGTCTAGTCTCATTTATGGCTCTAATCTGATAGTGGTAGATGTCTAGTCTCCTTTATGGCTCTAATCTGATAGTGGTAGATGTCTAGTCTCCTTTATGGCTCTAATCTGATAGTGGTAGTGGGGTGATAGATGTCTAGTCTCCCTTATGGCTCTAATCTGATAGTGGTAGTGGGGTGGTAGATGTCTAGTCTCCTTTATGGCTCTAATCTGATAGTGGTAGTGGGGTGGTAGATGTCTAGTCTCCCTTATGGCTCTAATCTGATAGTGGTAGTGGGGTGGTAGATGTCTAGTCTCCTTTATGGCTCTAATCTGATAGTGGTAGTGGGGTGATAGATGTCTAGTCTCCTTTATGGCTCTATTCTGATAGTGGTAGATGTCTAGTCTCCTTTATGGCTCTAATCTGATAGTGGTCGATGAAAAGTCTCCTTTATGGCTCTAATCTGATAGTGGTAGTGGGGTGGTAGATGTCTAGTCTCCTTTATGGCTCTAATCTGATAGTGGTAGTGGGGTGATAGATGTCTAGTCTCCCTTATGGCTCTAATATGATAGTGGTAGTGGGGTGGTAGATGTCTAGTCTCCTGTATGGCTCTAATCTGATAGTGGTCGATGAATACTCTCCTTTATGGCTCTAATCATATAGTAGTAGTGGGGTGATAGATGTCTAGTCTCCTTTATGGCTTTAATCTGATAGTGGTAGTGGGGTGATAGATATCTAGTCTCCCTTATGGCTCTAATATGATAGTGGTAGTGGGGTGGTAGATTTCTCCTTTATGGCTCTAATCTGATAGTGGTAGATGTCTAGTCTCCTTTATGGCTCTAATCTGATAGTGGTAGTGGGGTGATAGATGTCTAGTCTCCTTTATGGCTCTAATCTGATAGTGGTAGTGGGGTGATAGATGTCTAGTCTCCCTTATGGCTCTAATATGATAGTGGTAGTGGGGTGGTAGATGTCTAGTCTCCTTTATGGCTCTAATCTGATAGTGGTCGATGAATAGTCTCCTTTATGGCTCTAATCTGATAGTGGTAGTGGGGTGATAGATGTCTAGTCTCCTTTATGGCTTTAATCTGATAGTGGTAGTGGGGTGATAGATGTCTAGTCTCCCTTATGGCTCTAATATGATAGTGGTAGTGGGGTGGTAGATTTCTCCTTTATGGCTCTAATCTGATAGTGGTAGATGTCTAGTCTCCTTTATGGCTCTAATCTGATAGTGGTAGTGGGGTGATAGATGTCTAGTCTCCTTTATGGCTCTAATCTGATAGTGGTAGTGGGGTGATAGATGTCTAGTCTCCTTCATGGCTCTAATCTGATAGTGGTAGATGTCTAGTCTCCTTTATGGCTCTAATCTGATAGTGGTAGTGGGGTGGTAGATGTCTAGTCTCCTTTATGGCTCTAATCTGATAGTGGTAGTGGGGTGGTAGATGTCTAGTCTCCTTTATGGCTCTAATCTGATAGTGGTAGTGGGGTGGTAGATGTCTAGTCTCCTTTATGGCTCTAATCTGATAGTGGTAGTGGGGTGGTAGATGTCTAGTCTCCCTTATGGCTCTAATCTGCTAGTGGTAGTGGGGTGGTAGATGTCTAGTCTCCTTTATGGCTCTAATCTGATAGTGGTAGTGGGGTGATAGATGTCTAGTCTCTTTTATGGCTCTAATCTGATAGTGGTAGATGTCTAGGCTCCTTTATGGCTCTAATCTGATAGTGGTCGATGAAAAGTCTCCTTTATGGCTCTAATCTGATAGTGGTATTGGGGTGGTAGATGTCTAGTCTCCTTTATGGCTCTAATCTGATAGTGGTAGTGGGGTGATAGATGTCTAGTCTCCTGTATTGCTCTAATCTGATAGTGGTAGTGGGGTTGTAGATGTCTAGTCTCCTTTATGGCTCTAATCTGATAGTGGTATTGGGGTGGTAGATGTCTAGTCTCCTTTATGGCTCTAATCTGATAGTGGTAGTGGGGTGATAGATGTCTAGTCTCCTGTATTGCTCTAATCTGATAGTGGTAGTGGGGTTGTAGATGTCTAGTCTCCTTTATGGCTCTAATCTGATAGTGGTAGTGGGGTGATAGATGTCTAGTCTCATTTATGGCTCTAATCTGATAGTGGTAGATGTCTATTCTCCTTCATGGCTCTAATCTGATAGTGGTAGTGGGGTGGTAGATATCTAGTCTCCTTTATGGCTCTAATCTGATAGTGGTAGTGGGATGGTAGATGTCTAGTCTCCTTTATGGCTCTAATCTGATAGTGGTCGATGAATAGTCTCCTTTATGGCTCTAATCTGATAGTGGTAGTGGGGTGATAGATGTCTAGTCTCCTTTATGGCTTTAATCTGATAGTGGTAGTGGGGTGATAGATGTCTAGTCTCCCTTATGGCTCTAATATGATAGTGGTAGTGGGGTGGTAGATTTCTCCTTTATGGCTCTAATCTGATAGTGGTAGATGTCTAGTCTCCTTTATGGCTCGAATCTGATAGTGGTAGTGGGGTGATAGATGTCTAGTCTCCTTTATGGCTCTAATCTGATAGTGGTAGTGGGGTGATAGATGTCTAGTCTCCCTTATGGCTCTAATATGATAGTGGTAGTGGGGTGGTAGATGTCTAGTCTCCTTTATGGCTCTAATCTGATAGTGGTCGATGAATAGTCTTCTTTATGGCTCTAATCTGATAGTGGTAGTGGGGTGATAGATGTCTAGTCTCCTTTATGGCTTTAATCTGATAGTGGTAGTGGTGTGATAGATGTCTAGTCTCCCTTATGGCTCTAATATGATAGTGGTAGTGGGGTGGTAGATTTCTCCTTTATGGCTCTAATCTGATAGTGGTAGATGTCTAGTCTCCTTTATGGCTCGAATCTGATAGTGGTAGTGGGGTGATATATGTCTAGTCTCCTTTATGGCTCTAATCTGATAGTGGTAGTGGGGTGATAGATGTCTAGTCTCCTTCATGGCTCTAATCTGATAGTGGTAGATGTCTAGTCTCCTTTATGGCTCTAATCTGATAGTGGTAGTGGGGTGGTAGATGTCTAGTCTCCTTTATGGCTCTAATCTGCTAGTGGTAGTGGGGTGGTAGATGTCTAGTCTCCTTTATGGCTCTAATCTGATAGTGGTAGTGGGGTGGTAGATGTCTAGTCTCTTTTATGGCTCTAATCTGATAGTGGTAGATGTCTAGGCTCCTTTATGGCTCTAATCTGATAGTGGTCGATGAAAAGTCTCCTTTATGGCTCTAATCTGATAGTGGTAGTGGGGTGGTAGATGTCTAGTCTCCTTTATGGCTCTAATCTGATAGTGGTAGTGGGGTGATAGATGTCTAGTCTCCTTTATGGCTCTAATCTGATAGTGGTAGTGGGGTTGTAGATGTCTAGTCTCCTTTATGGCTCTAATCTGATAGTGGTATTGGGGTGGTAGATGTCTAGTCTCCTTTATGGCTCTAATCTGATAGTGGTAGTGGGGTGATAGATGTCTAGTCTCCTGTATTGCTCTAATCTGATAGTGGTAGTGGGGTTGTAGATGTCTAGTCTCCTTTATGGCTCTAATCTGATAGTGGTAGTGGGGTGATAGATGTCTAGTCTCATTTATGGCTCTAATCTGATAGTGGTAGATGTCTATTCTCCTTCATGGCTCTAATCTGATAGTGGTAGTGGGGTGGTAGATATCTAGTCTCCTTTATGGCTCTAATCTGATAGTGGTAGTGGGATGGTAGATGTCTAGTCTCCTTTATGGCTCTAATCTGATAGTGGTCGATGAATAGTCTCCTTTATGGCTCTAATCTGATAGTGGTAGTGGGGTGATAGATGTCTAGTCTCCTTTATGGCTTTAATCTGATAGTGGTAGTGGGGTGATAGATGTCTAGTCTCCCTTATGGCTCTAATATGATAGTGGTAGTGGGGTGGTAGATTTCTCCTTTATGGCTCTAATCTGATAGTGGTAGATGTCTAGTCTCCTTTATGGCTCGAATCTGATAGTGGTAGTGGGGTGATAGATGTCTAGTCTCCTTTATGGCTCTAATCTGATAGTGGTAGTGGGGTGATAGATGTCTAGTCTCCCTTATGGCTCTAATATGATAGTGGTAGTGGGGTGGTAGATGTCTAGTCTCCTTTATGGCTCTAATCTGATAGTGGTCGATGAATAGTCTTCTTTATGGCTCTAATCTGATAGTGGTAGTGGGGTGATAGATGTCTAGTCTCCTTTATGGCTTTAATCTGATAGTGGTAGTGGTGTGATAGATGTCTAGTCTCCTTTATGGCTCTAATCTGATAGTGGTAGTGGGGTGGTAGATGTCTAGTCTCCTTTATGGCTCTAATCTGATAGTGGTAGATGTCTAGTCTCCTTTATGGCTCGAATCTGATAGTGGTAGTGGGGTGATATATGTCTAGTCTCCTTTATGGCTCTAATCTGATAGTGGTAGTGGGGTGATAGATGTCTAGTCTCCTTCATGGCTCTAATCTGATAGTGGTAGATGTCTAGTCTCCTTTATGGCTCTAATCTGATAGTGGTAGTGGGGTGGTAGATGTCTAGTCTCCTTTATGGCTCTAATCTGATAGTGGTAGTGGGGTGGTAGATGTCTAGTCTCCTTTATGGCTCTAATCTGATAGTGGTAGTGGGGTGGTAGATGTCTAGTCTCCTTTATGGCTCTAATCTGATAGTGGTAGTGGGGTGGTAGATGTCTAGTCTCCTTTATGGCTCTAATCTGCTAGTGGTAGTGGGGTGGTAGATGTCTAGTCTCCTTTATGGCTCTAATCTGATAGTGGTAGTGGGGTGGTAGATGTCTAGTCTCCTTTATGGCTCTAATCTGATAGTGGTAGATGTCTAGGCTCCTTTATGGCTCTAATCTGATAGTGGTCGATGAAAAGTCTCCTTTATGGCTCTAATCTGATAGTGGTATTGGGGTGGTAGATGTCTAGTCTCCTTTATGGCTCTAATCTGATAGTGGTAGTGGGGTGATAGATGTCTAGTCTCCAGTATTGCTCTAATCTGATAGTGGTAGTGGGGTTGTAGATGTCTAGTCTCCTTTATGGCTCTAATCTGATAGTGGTATTGGGGTGGTAGATGTCTAGTCTCCCTTATGGCTCTAATCTGATAGTGGTAGTGGGGTGATAGATGTCTAGTCTCCCTTATGGCTCTAATATGATAGTGGTAGTGGGGTGGTAGATTTCTCCTTTATGGCTCTAATCTGATAGTGGTAGATGTCTAGTCTCCTTTATGGCTCGAATCTGAGAGTGGTAGTGGGGTGATATATGTCTAGTCTCCTTTATGGCTCTAATCTGATAGTGGTAGTGGGGTGATAGATGTCTAGTCTCCTTCATGGCTCTAATCTGATAGTGGTAGATGTCTAGTCTCCTTTATGGCTCTAATCTGATAGTGGTAGTGGGGTGGTAGATGTCTAGTCTCCTTTATGGCTCTAATCTGATAGTGGTAGTGGGGTGGTAGATGTCTAGTCTCCTTTATGGCTCTAATCTGATAGTGGTAGTGGGGTGGTAGATGTCTAGTCTCCTTTATGGCTCTAATCTGATAGTGGTAGTGGGGTGGTAGATGTCTAGTCTCCTTTATGGCTCTAATCTGCTAGTGGTAGTGGGGTGGTAGATGTCTAGTCTCCTTTATGGCTCTAATCTGATAGTGGTAGTGGGGTGATAGATGTCTAGTCTCTTTTATGGCTCTAATCTGATAGTGGTAGATGTCTAGGCTCCTTTATGGCTCTAATCTGATAGTGGTCGATGAAAAGTCTCCTTTATGGCTCTAATCTGATAGTGGTATTGGGGTGGTAGATGTCTAGTCTCCTTTATGGCTCTAATCTGATAGTGGTAGTGGGGTGATAGATGTCTAGTCTCCTGTATTGCTCTAATCTGATAGTGGTAGTGGGGTTGTAGATGTCTAGTCTCCTTTATGGCTCTAATCTGATAGTGGTATTGGGGTGGTAGATGTCTAGTCTCCTTTATGGCTCTAATCTGATAGTGGTAGTGGGGTGGTAGATGTCTAGTCTCCTTTATGGCTCTAATCTGATAGTGGTAGTGGGGTTGTAGATGTCTAGTCTCCTTTATGGCTCTAATCTGATAGTGGTAGTGGGGTGATAGATGTCTAGTCTCATTTATGGCTCTAATCTGATAGTGGTAGATGTCTATTCTCCTTCATGGCTCTAATCTGATAGTGGTAGTGGGGTGGTAGATGTCTAGTCTCCTTTATGGCTCTAATCTGATAGTGGTAGTGGGATGGTAGATGTCTAGTCTCCTTTATGGCTCTAATCTGATAGTGGTCGATGAATAGTCTCCTTTATGGCTCTAATCTGATAGTGGTAGTGGGGTGATAGATGTCTAGTCTCCTTTATGGCTTTAATCTGATAGTGGTAGTGGGGTGATAGATGTCTAGTCTCCCTTATGGCTCTAATATGATAGTGGTAGTGGGGTGGTAGATTTCTCCTTTATGGCTCTAATCTGATAGTGGTAGATGTCTAGTCTCCTTTATGGCTCGAATCTGATAGTGGTAGTGGGGTGATATATGTCTAGTCTCCTTTATTGCTCTAATCTGATAGTGGTAGTGGGGTGATAGATGTCTAGTCTCCTTCATGGCTCTAATCTGATAGTGGTAGATGTCTAGTCTCCTTTATGGCTCTAATATGATAGTGGTAGAAGGGTGGTAGATGTCTAGTCTCCTTTATGGCTCTAATCTGATAGTGGTAGTGGGGTGATAGATGTCTAGTCTCCTTTATGGCTCTAATCTGATAGTGGTAGTGGGGTGGTAGATGTCTAGTCTCCTTTATGGCTCTAATCTGATAGTGGTAGTGGGGTGGTAGATGTCTAGTCTCCTTTCTGGCTCTAATCTGATAGTGGTAGTGGGGTGTAGATGTCTAGTCTCCTTTATGGCTCTAATCTGATAGTGGTAGTGGGGTGGTAGATGTCTAGTCTCCTTTATGGCTCTAATCTGATAGTGGTAGTGGGGTGGTAGATGTCTAGTCTCCTTTATGGCTCTAATCTGATAGTGGTAGTTGTCTAGTCTCCTTTATGGCTCTAATCTGATAGTGGTAGTGGGGTGATAGATGTCTAGTCTCCCTTATGGCTCTAATCTGATAGTGGTAGTGGGGTGGTAGATGTCTAGTCTCCTTTATGGCTCTAATCTGATAGTGGTAGTGGGGTGGTAGATGTCTAGTCTCCCTTATGGCTCTAATCTGATAGTGGTAGTGGGGTGGTAGATGTCTAGTCTCCTTTATGGCTCTAATCTGATAGTGGTAGTGGGGTGATAGATGTCTAGTCTCCTTTATGGCTCTATTCTGATAGTGGTAGATGTCTAGTCTCCTTTATGGCTCTAATCTGATAGTGGTCGATGAAAAGTCTCCTTTATGGCTCTAATCTGATAGTGGTAGTGGGGTGATAGATGTCTAGTCTCCTTTATGGCTCTAATCTGATAGTGGTAGTGGGGTGATAGATGTCTAGTCTCCCTTATGGCTCTAATATGATAGTGGTAGTGGGGTGGTAGATGTCTAGTCTCCTTTATGGCTCTAATCTGATAGTGGTCGATGAATACTCTCCTTTATGGCTCTAATCATATAGTAGTAGTGTGGTGATAGATGTCTAGTCTCCTTTATGGCTTTAATCTGATAGTGGTAGTGGGGTGATAGATATCTAGTCTCCCTTATGGCTCTAATATGATAGTGGTAGTGGGGTGGTAGATTTCTCCTTTATGGCTCTAATCTGATAGTGGTAGATGTCTAGTCTCCTTTATGGCTCTAATCTGATAGTGGTAGTGGGGTGATAGATGTCTAGTCTCCTTTATGGCTCTAATCTGATAGTGGTAGTGGGGTGATAGATGTCTAGTCTCCCTTATGGCTCTAATATGATAGTGGTAGTGGGGTGGTAGATGTCTAGTCTCCTTTATGGCTCTAATCTGATAGTGGTCGATGAATAGTCTCCTTTATGGCTCTAATCTGATAGTGGTAGTGGGGTGATAGATGTCTAGTCTCCTTTATGGCTTTAATCTGATAGTGGTAGTGGGGTGATAGATGTCTAGTCTCCCTTATGGCTCTAATATGATAGTGGTAGTGGGGTGGTAGATTTCTCCTTTATGGCTCTAATCTGATAGTGGTAGATGTCTAGTCTCCTTTATGGCTCGAATCTGATAGTGGTAGTGGGGTGATATATGTCTAGTCTCCTTTATGGCTCTAATCTGATAGTGGTAGTGGGGTGATAGATGTCTAGTCTCCTTTATGGCTCTAATCTGATAGTGGTAGATGTCTAGTCTCCTTTATGGCTCTAATCTGATAGTGGTAGTGGGGTGGTAGATGTCTAGTCTCCTTTATGGCTCTAATCTGATAGTGGTAGTGGGGTGATAGATGTCTAGTCTCCTTTATGGCTCTAATCTGATAGTGGTAGTGGGGTGGTAGATGTCTAGTCTCCTTTATGGCTCTAATCTGATAGTGGTAGTGGGGTGGTAGATGTCTAGTCTCCTTTATGGCTCTAATCTGATAGTGGTAGTGGGGTGGTAGATGTCTAGTCTCCTTTCTGGCTCTAATCTGATAGTGGTAGTGGGGTGGTAGATGTCTAGTCTCCTTTATGGCTCTAATCTGATAGTGGTAGGTGGTAGATCCTTCTAGCTCTCCTTTATGGCTCTAATCTGATAGTGGTATTGGGGTGGTAGATGTCTAGTCTCCTTTATGGCTCTAATCTGATAGTGGTAGTGGGGTGGTAGATGTCTAGTCTCCTTTATGGCTCTAATCTGATAGTGGTAGTGGGGTTGTAGATGTCTAGTCTCCTTTATGGCTCTAATCTGATAGTGGTAGTGGGGTGGTAGATGTCTAGTCTCCTTTATGGCTCTAATCTGATAGTGGTAGTGGGGTGGTAGATGTCTAGTCTCCTTTATGGCTCTAATCTGATAGTGGTAGTGGGGTGGTAGATGTCTAGTCTCCCTTATGGCTCTAATCTGATAGTGGTAGTGGGGTGGTAGATGTCTAGTCTCCTTTATGGCTCTAATCTGATAGTGGTAGTGGGGTGATAGATGTCTAGTCTCCTTTATGGCTCTATTCTGATAGTGGTAGATGTCTAGTCTCCTTTATGGCTCTAATCTGATAGTGGTCGATGAAAAGTCTCCTTTATGGCTCTAATCTGATAGTGGTAGTGGGGTGATAGATGTCTAGTCTCCTTTATGGCTCTAATCTGATAGTGGTAGTGGGGTGATAGATGTCTAGTCTCCCTTATGGCTCTAATATGATAGTGGTAGTGGGGTGGTAGATTTCTCCTTAATGGCTTTAATCTGATAGTGGTATTGGGGTGGTAGATGTCTAGTCTCCTTTATGGCTCTAATCTGATAGTGGTAGTGGGGTAGTAGATGTCTAGTCTCCCTTATGGCTCTAATCTGATAGTGGTAGTGGGGTGGTAGATGTCTAGTCTCCCTTATGGCTCTAATATGATAGTGGTAGTGGGGTGGTAGATGTCTAGTCTCCTTTATGGCTCTAATCTGATAGTGGTCGATGAATAGTCTCCTTTATGGCTCTAATCTGATAGTGGTAGTGGGGTGATAGATGTCTAGTCTCCTTTATGGCTTTAATCTGATAGTGGTAGTGGGGTGATATATGTCTAGTCTCCCTTATGGCTCTAATATGATAGTGGTAGTGGGGTGGTAGATTTCTCCTTTATGGCTCTAATCTGATAGTGGTAGATGTCTAGTCTCCTTTATGGCTCGAATCTGATAGTGGTAGTGGGGTGATATATGTCTAGTCTCCTTTATGGCTCTAATCTGATAGTGGTAGTGGGGTGATAGATGTCTAGTCTCCTTCATGGCTCTAATCTGATAGTGGTAGATGTCTAGTCTCCTTTATGGCTCTAATCTGATAGTGGTAGAAGGGTGGTAGATGTCTAGTCTCCTTTATGGCTCTAATCTGATAGTGGTAGTGGGATGATAGATGTCTAGTCACCTTTATGGCTTTAATCTGATAGTGGTAGTGGGGTGATAGATGTCTAGTCTCCTTTATGGCTCTAATCTGATAGTGGTAGTGGGGTGGTAGATGTCTAGTCTCCTTTATGGCTCTAATCTGATAGTGGTAGTGGGGTGATAGATGGCTAGTCTCCTTTATGGCTCTAATCTGATAGTGGTAGTGGGGTGGTAGATGTCTAGTCTCCTTTATGGCTCTAATCTGATAGTGGTAGATGTCTAGTCTCCTTTATGGCTCTAATCTGATAGTGGTAGATGTCTAGTCTCCTTTATGGCTCTAATCTGATAGTGGTAGTGGGGTGGTAGATGTCTAGTCTCCTTTATGGCTCTAATCTGATAGTGGTAGTGGGGTGGTAGATGTCTAGTCTCCCTTATGGCTCTAATCTGATAGTGGTAGTGGGGTGGTAGATGTCTAGTCTCCTTTATGGCTCTAATCTGATAGTGGTAGTGGGGTGATAGATGTCTAGTCTCCTTTATGGCTCTATCCTGATAGTGGTAGTGGGGTGATAGATGTCTAGTCTCCCTTATGGCTCTAATATGATAGTGGTCGATGAAAAGTCTCCTTTATGGCTCTAATCTGATAGTGGTAGTGGGGTGATAGATGTCTAGTCTCCTTTATGGCTCTAATCTGATAGTGGTAGTGGGGTGATAGATGTCTAGTCTCCCTTATGGCTCTAATATGATAGTGGTAGTGGGGTGGTAGATTTCTCCTTAATGGCTTTAATCTGATAGTGGTATTGGGGTGGTAGATGTCTAGTCTCCTTTATGGCTCTAATCTGATAGTGGTAGTGGGGTAGTAGATGTCTAGTCTCCTTTATGGCTCTAATCTGATAGTGGTAGTGGGGTGGTAGATGTCTAGTCTCCCTTATGGCTCTAATCTGATAGTGGTAGTGGGGTGGTAGATGTCTAGTCTCCTTTATGGCTCTAATCGGAGAGTGGTAGTGGGGTGGTAGATGTCTAGTCTCTTGTATTGCTCTAATCTGATAGTGGTAGTGGGGTTGTAGATGTCTAGTCTCCCTTATGGCTCTAATCTGATAGTGGTAGTGGGGTGGTAGATGTCTAGTCTCCTTTATGGCTTTAATCTGATAGTGGTAGTGGGTTGGTAGATGTCTAGTCTCCTTTATGGCTCTAATCTGATAGTGGTAGTGGGGTGATATATGTCTAGTCTCCTTTATGGCTCTAATCTGATAGTGGTAGTGGGGTGATAGATGTCTAGTCTCCTTCATGGCTCTAATCTGATAGTGGTAGATGTCTAGTCTCCTTTATGGCTCGAATCTGATAGTGGTAGTGGGGTGATATATGTCTAGTCTCCTTTATGGCTCTAATCTGATAGTGGTAGTGGGGTGATAGATGTCTAGTCTCCTTCATGGCTCTAATCTGATAGTGGTAGATGTCTAGTCTCCTTTATGGCTCTAATCTGATAGTGGTAGAAGGGTGGTAGATGTCTAGTCTCCTTTATGGCTCTAATCTGATAGTGGTAGTGGGATGATAGATGTCTAGTTACCTTTATGGCTCTAATCTGATAGTGGTAGTGGGGTGATAGATGTCTAGTCTCCTTTATGGCTCTAATCTGATAGTGGTAGTGGGGTGGTAGATGTCTAGTCTCCTTTATGGCTCTAATCTGATAGTGGTAGTGGGGTGGTAGATGTCTAGTCTCCTTTCTGGCTCTAATCTGATAGTGGTAGTGGGGTGGTAGATGTCTAGTCTCCTTTATGGCTCTAATCTGATAGTGGTAGTGGGTTGGTAGATGTCTAGTCTCATTTATGGCTCTAATCTGATAGTGGTAGATGTCTAGTCTCCTTTATGGCTCTAATCTGATAGTGGTAGATGTCTAGTCTCCTTTATGGCTCTAATCTGATAGTGGTAGTGGGGTGATAGATGTCTAGTCTCCTTTATGGCTCTAATCTGATAGTGGTAGTGGGGTGGTAGATGTCTAGTCTCCCTTATGGCTCTAATATGATAGTGGTAGTGGGGTGGTAGATGTCTAGTCTCCTTTATGGCTCTAATCTGATAGTGGTAGTGGGGTGATAGATGTCTAGTCTCCTTTATTGCTCTATTCTGATAGTGGTAGATGACTAGTCTCCTTTATGGCTCTAATCTGATAGTGGTCGATGAAAAGTCTCCTTTATGGCTCTAATCTGATAGTGGTAGTGGGGTGATAGATGTCTAGTCTCCTTTATGGCTCTAATCTGATAGTGGTAGTGGGGTGATAGATGTCTAGTCTCCCTTATGGCTCTAATATGATAGTGGTAGTGGGGTGGTAGATTTCTCCTTAATGGCTTTAATCTGATAGTGGTATTGGGGTGGTAGATGTCTAGTCTCCTTTATGGCTCTAATCTGATAGTGGTAGTGGGGTAGTAGATGTCTAGTCTCCCTTATGGCTCTAATCTGATAGTGGTAGTGGGGTGGTAGATGTCTAGTCTCCCTTATGGCTCTAATCTGATAGTGGTAGTGGGGTGGTAGATGTCTAGTCTCCTTTATGGCTCTAATCTGATAGTGGTAGTGGGGTGGTAGATGTCTAGTCTCCCTTATGGCTCTAATCTGATAGTTGTAGTGGGGTGGTAGATGTCTAGTCTCCTTTATGGCTCTAATCTGATAGTGGTAGTGGGGTGATAGATGTCTAGTCTCCCTTATGGCTCTAATATGATAGCGGTAGTGGGGTGGTAGATGTCTAGTCTCCTTTATGGCTCTAATCTGATAGTGGTCGATGAATAGTCTCCTTTATGGCTCTAATCTGATAGTGGTAGTGGGGTGATAGATGTCTAGTCTCCTTTATGGCTTTAATCTGATAGTGGTAGTGGGGTGATAGATGTCTAGTCTCCCTTATGGCTCTAATATGATAGTTGTAGTGGGGTGGTAGATTTCTCCTTTATGGCTCTAATCTGATAGTGGTAGATGTCTAGTCTCCTTTATGGCTCGAATCTGATAGTGGTAGTGGGGTGATATATGTCTAGTCTCCTTTATGGCTCTAATCTGATAGTGGTAGTGGGGTGATAGATGTCTAGTCTCCTTCATGGCTCTAATCTGATAGTGGTAGATGTCTAGTCTCCTTTATGGCTCTAATCTGATAGTGGTAGAAGGGTGGTAGATGTCTAGTCTCCTTTATGGCTCTAATCTGATAGTGGTAGTGGGATGATAGATGTCTAGTCTCCTTTATGGCTCTAATCTGATAGTGGTAGAAGGGTGGTAGATGTCTAGTCTCCTTTATGGCTCTAATCTGATAGTGGTAGTGGGGTGATAGATGTCTAGTCTCCTTTATGGCTCTAATCTGATAGTGGTAGTGGGGTGGTAGATGTCTAGTCTCATTTATGGCTCTAATCTGATAGTGGTAGATGTCTAGTCTCCTTTATGGCTCTAATCTGATAGTGGTAGATGTCTAGTCTCCTTTATGGCTCTAATCTGATAGTGGTAGTGGGGTGATAGATGTCTAGTCTCCCTTATGGCTCTAATCTGATAGTGGTAGTGGGGTGGTAGATGTCTAGTCTCCTTTATGGCTCTAATCTGATAGTGGTAGTGGGGTGATAGATGTCTAGTCTCCTTTATGGCTCTATTCTGATAGTGGTAGATGTCTAGTCTCCTTTATGGCTCTAATCTGATAGTGGTCGATGAAAAGTCTCCTTTATGGCTCTAATCTGATATAGTGGTAGTAGGGTGATAGATGTCTAGTCTCCTTTATGGCTCAAATCTGATAGTGGTAGTGGGGTGATAGATGTCTAGTCTCCCTTATGGCTCTAATCTGATAGTGGTAGTGGGGTGGTAGATGTCTAGTCTCCTTTATGGCTCTAATCTGATAGTGGTCGATGAATAGTCTCCTTTATGGCTCTAATCTGATAGTGGTAGTGGGGTGATAGATGTCTAGTCTCCTTTATGGCTTTAATCTGATAGTGGTAGTGGGGTGATAGATGTCTAGTCTCCCTTATGGCTCTAATATGATAGTGGTAGTGGGGTGGTAGATTTCTCCTTTATGGCTCTAATCTGATAGTGGTAGATGTCTAGTCTCCTTTATGGCTCGAATCTGATAGTGGTAGTGGGGTGATATATTTCTAGTCTCCTTTATGGCTCTAATCTGATAGTGGTAGTGGGGTGATAGATGTCTAGTCTCCTTTATGGCTCTAATCTGATAGTGGTAGTGGGGTGGTAGATGTCTAGTCTCCTTTATGGCTCTAATCTGATAGTGGTAGTGGGATGATAGATGTCTAGTTACCTTTATGGCTCTAATCTGATAGTGGTAGTGGGGTGATAGATGTCTAGTCTCCTTTATGGCTCTAATCTGATAGTGGTAGTGGGGTGGTAGATTTATAGTCTCCTTTATGGCTCGAATCTGATAGTGGTAGTGGGGTGATAGATGTCTAGTCTCCTTTCTGGCTCTAATCTGATAGTGGTAGTGGGGTGATAGATGTCTAGTCTCCTTTATGGCTCTAATCTGATAGTGGTAGTGGGGTGGTAGATGTCTAGTCTCATTTATGGCTCTAATCTGATAGTGGTAGATGTCTAGTCTCCTTTATGGCTCTAATCTGATAGTGGTAGATGTCTAGTCTCCTTTATGGCTCTAATCTGATAGTGGTAGTGGGGTGATAGATGTCTAGTCTCCCTTATGGCTCTAATCTGATAGTGGTAGTGGGGTGGTAGATGTCTAGTCTCCTTTATGGCTCTAATCTGATAGTGGTAGTGGGGTGGTAGATGTCTAGTCTCCCTTATGGCTCTAATCTGATAGTGGTAGTGGGGTGGTAGATGTCTAGTCTCCTTTATGGCTCTAATCTGATAGTGGTAGTGGGGTGATAGATGTCTAGTCTCCTTTATTGCTCTATTCTGATAGTGGTAGATGTCTAGTCTCCTTTATGGCTCTAATCTGATAGTGGTCGATGAAAAGTCTCCTTTATGGCTCTAATCTGATAGTGGTAGTGGGGTGATAGATGTCTAGTCTCCTTTATGGCTCTAATCTGATAGTGGTAGTGGGGTGATAGATGTCTAGTCTCCCTTATGGCTCTAATATGATAGTGGTAGTGGGGTGGTAGATTTCTCCTTAATGGCTTTAATCTGATAGTGGTATTGGGGTGGTAGATGTCTAGTCTCCTTTATGGCTCTAATCTGATAGTGGTAGTGGGGTAGTAAATGTCTAGTCTCCCTTATGGCTCTAATCTGATAGTGGTAGTGGGGTGGTAGATGTCTAGTCTCCCTTATGGCTCTAATCTGATAGTGGTAGTGGGGTGGTAGATGTCTAGTCTCCTTTATGGCTCTAATCGGAGAGTGGTAGTGGGGTGGTAGATGTATAGTCTCTTGTATTGCTCTAATCTGATAGTGGTAGTGGGGTTGTAGATGTCTAGTCTCCTTTATGGCTCTAATCTGATACTGGTAGTGGGGTGATAGATGTCTAGTCTCCCTTATGGCTCTAATCTGATAGTGGTAGTGGGGTGGTAGATGTCTAGTCTCCTTTATGGCTCTAATCTGATAGTGGTAGTGGGGTGGTAGATGTCTAGTCTCCTTTATGGCTCTAATCTGATAGTGGTAGTGGGGTGGTAGATGTCTAGTCTCCTTTATGGCTCTAATCTGATAGTGGTAGTGGGGTGGTAGATGTCTAGTCTCCCTTATGGCTCTAATCTGATAGTGGTAGTGGGGTGGTAGATGTCTAGTCTCCTTTATGGCTCTAATCTGATAGTGGTAGTGGGGTGATAGATGTCTAGTCTCCTTTATGGCTCTAATCTGATAGTGGTAGATGTCTAGTCTCCTTTATGGCTCTAATCTGATAGTGGTCGATGAAAAGTCTCCTTTATGGCTCTAATCTGATAGTGGTATTGGGGTGGTAGATGTCTAGTCTCCTTTATGGCTCTAATCTGATAGTGGTAGTGGGGTAGTAGATGTCTAGTCTCCCTTATGGCTCTAATCTGATAGTGGTAGTGGGGTGGTAGATGTCTAGTCTCCTTTATGGCTCTAATCTGATAGTGGTAGTGGGGTGGTAGATGTCTAGTCTCCTTTATGGCTCTAATCTGATAGTGGTAGTGGGGTGATAGATGTCTAGTCTCCTACATGGCTCTAATCTGATAGTGATAGATGTCTAGTCTCCTTTATGGCTCTAATCTGATGGTGGTAGTGGGGTGGTAGATGTCTAGTCTCCTTTATGGCTCTAATCTGATAGTGGTAGTGGGGTGATAGATGTCTAGTCTCCTTTATGGCTCTAATCTGATATAGTGGTAGATGTCTAGTCTCCTTTAGGGCTCTAATCTTTAGGGCTCTAATCTGATAGTGGTAGTGGGGTGGTAGATGTCTAGTCTCCTTTATGGCTCTAATCTGATAGTGGTAGTGGGGTGATAGATGTCTAGTCTCCCTTATGGCTCTAATATGATAGTGGTAGTGGGGTGGTAGATTTCTCCTTAATGGCTTTAATCTGATAGTGGTATTGGGGTGGTAGATGTCTAGTCTCCTTTATGGCTCTAATCTGATAGTGGTAGTGGGGTAGTAGATGTCTAGTCTCCCTTATGGCTCTAATCTGATAGTGGTAGTGGGGTGGTAGATGTCTAGTCTCCTTTATGGCTCTAATCTGATAGTGGTAGTGGGGTGATAGATGTCTAGTCTCCTTTATGGCTCTAATCTGATAGTGGTAGTGGGGTGATAGATGTCTAGTCTCATTTATGGCTCTAATCTGATAGTGGTAGATGTCTAGTCTCCTTTATGGCTCTAATCTGATAGTGGTAGATGTCTAGTGTCCTTTATGGCTCTAATCTGATAGTGGTAGTGGGGTGATAGATGTCTAGTCTCCCTTATGGCTCTAATCTGATAGTGGTAGTGGAGTGGTAGATGTCTAGTCTCCTTTATGGCTCTAATCTGATAGTGGTAGTGGGGTGGTAGATGTCTAGTCTCCCTTATGGCTCTAATCTGATAGTGGTAGTGGGGTGGTAGATGTCTAGTCTCCTTTATGGCTCTAATCTGATAGTGGTAGTGGGGTGATAGATGTCTAGTCTCCTTTATGGCTCTATTCTGATAGTGGTAGATGTCTAGTCTCCTTTATGGCTCTAATCTGATAGTGGTCGATGAAAAGTCTCCTTTATGGCTCTAATCTGATAGTGGTAGTGGGGTGATAGATGTCTAGTCTCCTTTATGGCTCTAATCCGATAGTGGTAGTGGGGTGATAGATGTCTAGTCTCCCTTATGGCTCTAATATGATAGTGGTAGTGGGGTGGTAGATTTCTCCTTAATGGCTTTAATCTGATAGTGGTATTGGGGTGGTAGATGTCTAGTCTCCTTTATGGCTCTAATCTGATAGTGGTAGTGGGGTAGTAGATGTCTAGTCTCCCTTATGGCTCTAATCTGATAGTGGTAGTGGGGTGGTAGCTGTCTAGTCTCCTTTATGGCTCTAATCTGATAGTGGTAGTGGGGTGGTAGATGTCTAGTCTCCTTTATGGCTCTAATCTGAGAGTGGTAGTGGGGTGGTAGATGTCTAGTCTCTTGTATTGCTCTAATCTGATAGTGGTAGTGGGGTTGTAGATGTCTAGTCTCCTTTATGGCTCTAATCTGATAGTGGTAGTGGGGTGATAGATGTCTAGTCTCCTTTATGGCTCTAATCGGAGAGTGGTAGTGGGGTGGTAGATGTCTAGTCTCTTGTATTGCTCTAATCTGATAGTGGTAGTGGGGTTGTAGATGTCTAGTCTCCTTTATGGCTCTAATCTGATAGTGGTAGTGGGGTGATATATGTCTAGTCTCCTTTATGGCTCTAATCGGAGAGTGGTAGTGGGGTGGTAGATGTCTAGTCTCTTGTATTGCTCTAATCTGATAGTGGTAGTGGGGTGATAGATGTCTAGTCTCCTTTATGGCTCTAATCTGATAGTGGTAGTGGGGTGGTAGATGTCTAGTCTCCTGTATGGCTCTAATCTGATAGTGGTAGTGGGGTGGTAGATGTCTAGTCTCCCTTATGGCTCTAATCTGATAGTGGTAGTGGGGTGATAGATGTCTAGTCTCCTTTATGGCTCTAATCTGATAGTGGTAGTGTGGTGGTAGATGTCTAGTCTCATTTATGGCTCTAATCTGATAGTGGTAGATGTCTAGTCTCCTTCATGGCTCTAATCTGATAGTGGTAGATGTCTAGTCTCCTTTATGGCTCTAATCTGATAGTGGTAGTGGGGTGGTAGATGTCTAGTCTCCCGTATGGCTCTAATCTGATAGTGGTAGTGGGGTGGTAGATGTCTAGTCTCCTTTATGGCTCTAATCTGATAGTGGTAGTGGGATGATAGATGTCTAGTCTCCTTTATGGCTCTAGTCTGATAGTGGTAGTGGGGTGATAGATGTCTAGTCTCCTTTATGGCTCTAATCTGATAGTGGTAGTGGGGTGGTAGATGTCTAGTCTTCTTTATGGCTCTAATCTGATAGTGGTAGTGGGGTGATAGATGTCTAGTCTCCTTTATGGCTCTAATCTGATAGTGGTAGTGGGGTGGTAGATGTCTAGTCACCTTTATGGCTCTAATCTGATAGTGGTAGTGGGGTGGTAGATGTCTAGTCTCCTTTATGGCTCTAATATGATAGTGGTAGTGGGGTGGTAGATGTCTAGTCTCCTTTATGAATCTAATCTGACAGTGGTAGATGTCTAGTCTCCTTTATGGCTCTAATCTGATAGTGGTAGATGTCTAGTCTCCTTTATGGCTCGAATCTGATAGTGGTAGTGGGGTGATAGATGTCTAGTCTCCTTCATGGCTCTAATCTGATAGTGGTAGATGTCTAGTCTCCTTTATGGCTCTAATCTGATAGTGGTAGTGGGGTGGTAGATGTCTAGTCTCCTTTATGGCTCTAATCTGATAGTGGTAGTGGGATGATAGATGTCTAGTCACCTTTATGGCTCTAATCTGATAGTGGTAGTGGGGTGGTAGATGTCTAGTCTCCTTTATGGCTCTAGTCTGATAGTGGTAGTGGGGTGATAGATGTCTAGTCTCCTTTATGGCTCTAATCTGATAGTGGTAGTGGGGTGGTAGATGTCTAGTCTCCTTTATGGCTCTAATCTGATAGTGGTAGTGGGGTTGTAGATGTCTAGTCTCCTTTATGGCTCTAATCTGATAGTGGTAGTGGGGTGATAGATGTCTAGTCTCCCTTATGGCTCTAATCTGATAGTGGTAGTGGGGTGATAGATGTTTAGTCTCCTTTATGGCTCTAATCTGATAGTGGTAGTGTGGTGGTAGATGTCTAGTCTCATTTATGGCTCTAATCTGATAGTGGTAGATGTCTAGTCTCCTTTATGGCTCTAATCTGATAGTGGTAGATGTCTAGTCTCCTTTATGGCTCTAATCTGATAGTGGTAGTGGGGTGATAGATGTCTAGTCTCCTTTATGGCTCTAATCTGATAGTGGTAGTGGGGTGGTAGATGTCTAGTCTCCTTTATGGCTCTAATCTGATAGTGGTAGTGGGATGATAGATGTCTAGTCTCCTTTATGGCTCTAGTCTGATAGTGGTAGTGGGGTGATAGATGTCTAGTCTCCTTTATGGCTCTAATCTGATAGTGGTAGTGGGGTGGTAGATGTCTAGTCTCCTTTATGGCTCTAATCTGATAGTGGTAGTGGGGTGGTAGATGTCTAGTCTCCTTTATGGCTCTAATCTGATAGTGGTAGTGGGGTGGTAGATGTCTAGTCTCCTTTATGGCTCTAATCTGATAGTGGTAGTGGGGTGGTAGATGTCTAGTCTACTTCATGGCTCTAATCTGATAGTGGTAGATGTTTAGTCTCCTTTATGGCTCTAATCTGATAGTGGTAGTGGGGTGGTAGATGTCTAGTCTCCTTTATGGCTCTAATCTGATAGTGGTAGTGGGGTGGTAGATGTCTAGTCTCCTTTATGGCTCTAATCTGATAGTGGTAGTGGGGTGGTAGATGTCTAGTCTCCTTTATGGCTCTAATATGATAGTGGTAGTGGGGTGGTAGATGTCTAGTCTCCTTTATGAATCTAATCTGACAGTGGTAGATGTCTAGTCTCCTTTATGGCTCTAATCTGATAGTGGTAGATGTCTAGTCTCCTTTATGGCTCGAATCTGATAGTGGTAGTGGGGTGATAGATGTCTAGTCTCCTTCATGGCTCTAATCTGATAGTGGTAGATGTCTAGTCTCCTTTATGGCTCTAATCTGATAGTGGTAGTGGGGTGGTAGATGTCTAGTCTCCTTTATGGCTCTAATCTGATAGTGGTAGTGGGATGATAGATGTCTAGTCACCTTTATGGCTCTAATCTGATAGTGGTAGTGGGGTGGTAGATGTCTAGTCTCCTTTATGGCTCTAGTCTGATAGTGGTAGTGGGGTGGTAGATGTCTAGTCTCCTTTATGGCTCTAATCTGATAGTGGTAGTGGGGTGGTAGATGTCTAGTCTCCTTTATGGCTCTAATCTGATAGTGGTAGTGGGGTTGTAGATGTCTAGTCTCCTTTATGGCTCTAATCTGATAGTGGTAGTGGGGTGATAGATGTCTAGTCTCCCTTATGGCTCTAATCTGATAGTGGTAGTGGGGTGATAGATGTTTAGTCTCCTTTATGGCTCTAATCTGATAGTGGTAGTGTGGTGGTAGATGTCTAGTCTCATTTATGGCTCTAATCTGATAGTGGTAGATGTCTAGTCTCCTTCATGGCTCTAATCTGATAGTGGTAGATGTCTAGTCTCCTTTATGGCTCTAATCTGATAGTGGTAGTGGGGTGGTAGATGTCTAGTCTCCCTTATGGCTCTAATCTGATAGTGGTAGTGGGGTGGTAGATGTCTAGTCTCCTTTATGGCTCTAATCTGATAGTGGTAGTGGGATGATAGATGTCTAGTCTCCTTTATGGCTCTAATCTGATAGTGGTAGTGGGGTGATAGATGTCTAGTCTCCTTTATGGCTCTAATCTGATAGTGGTAGTGGGGTGGTAGATGTCTAGTCTTCTTTATGGCTCTAATCTGATAGTGGTAGTGGGGTGATAGATGTCTAGTCTCCTTTATGGCTCTAATCTGATAGTGGTAGTGGGGTGGTAGATGTCTAGTCTCCTTTATGGCTCTAATCTGATAGTGGTAGTGGGGTGGTAGATGTCTAGTCTACTTCATGGCTCTAATCTGATAGTGGTAGATGTTTAGTCTCCTTTATGGCTCTAATCTGATAGTGGTAGTGGGGTGGTAGATGTCTAGTCTCCTTCATGGCTCTAATCTGATAGTGGTAGATGTCTAGTCTCCTTTATGGTTCTAATCTGATAGTGGTAGTGGGGTGGTAGATGTCTAGTCTCCTTTATGGCTCTAATCTGATAGTGGTAGTGGGATGATAGATGTCTAGTCTCCTTTATGGCTCTAATCTGATAGTGGTAGTGGGGTGGTAGATGTCTAGTCTCCTTTATGGCTCTAATCTTATAGTGGTAGTGGGGTGATAGATGTCTAGTCTCCTTTATGGCTCTAATCTGATAGTGGTAGTGGGGTGGTAGATGTCTAGTCTCCTTTATGAATCTAATCTGACAGTGGTAGATGTCTAGTCTCCTTTATGGCTCTAATCTGATAGTGGTAGATGTCTAGTCTCCTTTATGGCTCGAATCTGATAGTGGTAGTGGGGTGATAGATGTCTAGTCTCCTTCATGGCTCTAATCTGATAGTGGTAGATGTCTAGTCTCCTTTATGGCTCTAATCTGATAGTGGTAGTGGGGTGGTAGATGTCTAGTCTCCTTTATGGCTCTAATCTGATAGTGGTAGTGGGATGATAGATGTCTAGTCACCTTTATGGCTCTAATCTGATAGTGGTAGTGGGGTGGTAGATGTCTAGTCTCCTTTATGGCTCTAGTCTGATAGTGGTAGTGGGGTGATAGATGTCTAGGGTCCTTTATGGCTCTAATCTGATAGTGGTAGTGGGGTGGTAGATGTCTAGTCTCCTTTATGGCTCTAATCTGATAGTGGTAGTGGGGTTGTAGATGTCTAGTCTCCTTTATGGCTCTAATCTGATAGTGGTAGTGGGGTGATAGATGTCTAGTCTCCCTTATGGCTCTAATCTGATAGTGGTAGTGGGGTGATAGATGTTTAGTCTCCTTTATGGCTCTAATCTGATAGTGGTAGTGTGGTGGTAGATGTCTAGTCTCATTTATGGCTCTAATCTGATAGTGGTAGATGTCTAGTCTCCTTCATGGCTCTAATCTGATAGTGGTAGATGTCTAGTCTCCTTTATGGCTCTAATCTGATAGTGGTAGTGGGATGATAGATGTCTAGTCTCCTTTATGGCTCTAGTCTGATAGTGGTAGTGGGGTGATAGATGTCTAGTCTCCTTTATGGCTCTAATCTGATAGTGGTAGTGGGGTGGTAGATGTCTAGTCTTCTTTATGGCTCTAATCTGATAGTGGTAGTGGGGTGATAGATGTCTAGTCTCCTTTATGGCTCTAATCTGATAGTGGTAGTGGGGTGGTAGATGTCTAGTCTCCTTTATGGCTCTAATCTGATAGTGGTAGTGGGGTGGTAGATGTCTAGTCTCCTTTATGGCTCTAATCTGATAGTGGTAGATGTTTAGTCTCCTTTATGGCTCTAATCTGATAGTGGTAGTGGGGTGGTAGGTGTCTAGTCTCCTTCATGGCTCTAATCTGATAGTGGTAGATGTCTAGTCTCCTTTATGGTTCTAATCTGATAGTGGTAGTGGGGTGGTAGATGTCTAGTCTCCTTTATGGCTCTAATCTGATAGTGGTAGTGGGATGATAGATGTCTAGTCACCTTTATGGCTCTAATCTGATAGTGGTAGTGGGGTGATAGATGTCTAGTCTCCTTTATGGCTCTAATCTGATAGTGGTAGTGGGGTGATAGATGTCTAGTCTCCTTTATGGCTCTAATCTGATAGTGGTAGTGGGGTGGTAGATGTCTAGTCTCCTTTATGAATCTAATCTGACAGTGGTAGATGTCTAGTCTCCTTTATGGCTCTAATCTGATAGTGGTAGATGTCTAGTCTCCTTTATGGCTCGAATCTGATAGTGGTAGTGGGGTGATAGATGTCTAGTCTCCTTCATGGCTCTAATCTGATAGTGGTAGATGTCTAGTCTCCTTTATGGCTCTAATCTGATAGTGGTAGTGGGGTGGTAGATGTCTAGTCTCCTTTATGGCTCTAATCTGATAGTGGTAGTGGGATGATAGATGTCTAGTCACCTTTATGGCTCTAATCTGATAGTGGTAGTGGGGTGATAGATGTCTAGTCTCCTTTATGGCTCTAATCTGATAGTGGTAGTGGGGTGGTAGATGTCTAGTCTCCTTTATGGCTCTAATCTGATAGTGGTAGTGGGGTGATAGATGTCTAGTCTCCCTTCTGGCTCTAATCTGATAGTGGTAGTGGGGTGATAGATGTCTAGTCTCCTTTATGGCTCTAATCTGATAGTGGTAGTGGGGTGGTAGATGTGTAGTGTCATTTATGGCACTAATCTGATAGTGGTAGATGTCTAGTCTCCTTTATGGCTCTAATCTGATAGTGGTAGATGTCTAGTCTCCTTTATGGCTCTAATCTGATAGTGGTAGTGGGGTGATAGATGTCTAGTCTCCCTTTTGGCTCTAATCTGATAGTGGTAGTGGGGTGGTAGATGTCTAGTCTCCCTTATGGCTCTAATCTGATAGTGGTAGTGGGGTGGTAGATGTCTAGTCTCCTTTATGGCTCTAATCTGATAGTGGTAGTGGGGTGATAGATGTCTAGTCTCCCTTATGGCTCTAATATGATAGTGGTAGTGGGGTGGTAGAATTCTCCTTAATGGCTTTAATCTGATAGTGGTATTGGGGTGGTAGATGTCTAGTCTCCTTTATGGCTCTAATCTGATTGGGGTAGTAGATGTCTGGTCTCCTTTATGGCTCTAATCTGATAGTGGTAGTGGGGTGATAGATGTCTAGTCTCCTTTATGGCTCTAATCTGATAGTGGTAGTGGGGTGGTAGATGTCTAGTCTCCTTTATGGCTCTAATCTGATAGTGGTAGTGGGGTGGTAGATGTCTAGTCTCCTTTATGGCTCTAATCTGATAGTGGTAGTGGGGTGGTAGATGTCTAGTCTCCTTTATGGCTCTAATCTGATAGTGGTAGTGGGGTGATAGATGTCTAGTCTCCCTTCTGGCTCTAATCTGATAGTGGTAGTGGGGTGGTAGATGTCTAGTCTCATTTATGGCTCTAATCTGATAGTGGTAGTGGGGTGGTAGATGTCTAGTCTCCTTTATGGCTCTAATCTGATAGTGGTAGTGGGATGATAGATGTCTAGTCACCTTTATGGCTCTAATCTGATAGTGGTAGTGGGGTGGTAGATGTCTAGTCTCCTTTATGAATCTAATCTGACAGTGGTAGATGTCTAGTCTCCTTTATGGCTCTAGTCTGATAGTGGTAGTGGGGTGATAGATGTCTAGGGTCCTTTATGGCTCTAATCTGATAGTGGTAGTGGGGTGGTAGATGTCTAGTCTCCTTTATGGCTCTAATCTGATAGTGGTAGTGGGGTTGTAGATGTCTAGTCTCCTTTATGGCTCTAATCTGATAGTGGTAGTGGGGTGGTAGATGTCTAGTCTCCCTTATGGCTCTAATCTGATAGTGGTAGTGGGGTGATAGATGTTTAGTCTCCTTTATGGCTCTAATCTGATAGTGGTAGTGTGGTGGTAGATGTCTAGTCTCCTTTATGGCTCTAATCTGATAGTGGTAGATGTCTAGTCTCCTTTATGGCTCTAATCTGATAGTGGTAGATGTCTAGTCTCCTTTATGGCTCTAATCTGATAGTGGTAGTGGGGTGGTAGATGTCTAGTCTCCCTTATGGCTCTAATCTGATAGTGGTAGTGGGGTGGTAGATGTCTAGTCTCCTTTATGGCTCTAATCTGATAGTGGTAGTGGGATGATAGATGTCTAGTCTCCTTTATGGCTCTAATCTGATAGTGGTAGTGGGGTGGTAGATGTCTAGTCTCCTTTATGGCTCTAATCTGATAGTGGTAGTGGGGTGGTAGATGTCTAGTCTTCTTTATGGCTCTAATCTGATAGTGGTAGTGGGGTGATAGATGTCTAGTCTCCTTTATGGCTCTAATCTGATAGTGGTAGTGGGGTGGTAGATGTCTAGTCTCCTTTATGGCTCTAATCTGATAGTGGTAGTGGGGTGGTAGATGTCTAGTCTCCTTTATGGTTCTAATCTGATAGTGGTAGTGGGGTGATAGATGTCTAGTCTCCCTTCTGGCTCTAATCTGATAGTGGTAGTGGGGTGGTAGATGTCTAGTCTCATTTATGGCTCTAATCTGATAGTGGTAGATGTCTAGTCTCCTTTATGGCTCTAATCTGATAGTGGTAGTGGGGTGGTAGATGTCTAGTCTCCTTTATGGCTCTAATCTGATAGTGGTAGTGGGATGATAGATGTCTAGTCTCCTTTATGAATCTAATCTGACAGTGGTAGATGTCTAGTCTCCTTTATGGCTCTAGTCTGATAGTGGTAGTGGGGTGATAGATGTCTAGGGTCCTTTATGGCTCTAATCTGATAGTGGCAGTGGGGTGGTAGATGTCTAGTCTCCTTTATGGCTCTAATCTGATAGTGGTAGTGGGGTTGTAGATGTCTAGTCTCCTTTATGGCTCTAATCTGATAGTGGTAGTGGGGTGATAGATGTCTAGTCTCCCTTATGGCTCTAATCTGATAGTGGTAGTGGGGTGATAGATGTTTAGTCTCCTTTATGGCTCTAATCTGATAGTGGTAGTGTGGTGGTAGATGTCTAGTCTCATTTATGGCTCTATTCTGATAGTGGTAGATGTCTAGTCTCCTTCATGGCTCTAATCTGATAGTGGTAGATGTCTAGTCTCCTTTATGGCTCTAATCTGATAGTGGTAGTGGGGTGGTAGATGTCTAGTCTCCCTTATGGCTCTAATCTGATAGTGGTAGTTGGGTGGTAGATGTCTAGTCTCCTTTATGGCTCTAATCTGATAGTGGTAGTGGGATGATAGATGTCTAGTCTCCTTTATGGCTCTAGTCTGATAGTGGTAGTGGGGTGATAGATGTCTAGTCTCCTTTATGGCTCTAATCTGATAGTGGTAGTGGGGTGGTAGATGTCTAGTCTTCTTTATGGCTCTAATCTGATAGTGGTAGTGGGGTGATAGATGTCTAGTCTCCTTTATGGCTCTAATCTGATAGTGGTAGTGGGGTGGTAGATGTCTAGTCTCCTTTATGGCTCTAATCTGATAGTGGTAGTGGGGTGGTAGATGTCTAGTCTCCTTTATGGTTCTAATCTGATAGTGGTAGTGGGGTGGTAGATGTCTCGTCGCCCTTCTGGCTCTAATCTGATAGTGGTAGTGGGGTGGTAGATGTCTAGTCTCATTTATGGCTCTAATCTGATAGTGGTAGATGTCTAGTCTCCTTTATGGCTCTAATCTGATAGTGGTAGTGGGGTGGTAGATGTCTAGTCTCCTTTATGGCTCTAATCTGATAGTGGTAGTGGGATGATAGATGTCTAGTCACCTTTATGGCTCTAATCTGATAGTGGTAGTGGGGTGGTAGATGTCTAGTCTCCTTTATGAATCTAATCTGACAGTGGTAGATGTCTAGTCTCCTTTATGGCTCTAGTCTGATAGTGGTAGTGGGGTGATAGATGTCTAGGGTCCTTTATGGCTCTAATCTGATAGTGGTAGTGGGGTGGTAGATGTCTAGTCTCCTTTATGGCTCTAATCTGATAGTGGTAGTGGGGTTGTAGATGTCTAGTCTCCTTTATGGCTCTAATCTGATAGTGGTAGTGGGGTGATAGATGTCTAGTCTCCCTTATGGCTCTAATCTGATAGTGGTAGTGGGGTGATAGATGTTTAGTCTCCTTTATGGCTCTAATCTGATAGTGGTAGTGTGGTGGTAGATGTCTAGTCTCATTTATGGCTCTAATCTGATAGTGGTAGATGTCTAGTCTCCTTCATGGCTCTAATCTGATAGTGGTAGATGTCTAGTCTCCTTTATGGCTCTAATCTGATAGTGGTAGTGGGGTGGTAGATGTCTAGTCTCCCTTATGGCTCTAATCTGATAGTGGTAGTTGGGTGGTAGATGTCTAGTCTCCTTTATGGCTCTAATCTGATAGTGGTAGTGGGATGATAGATGTCTAGTCTCCCTTATGGCTCTAGTCTGATAGTGGTAGTGGGGTGATAGATGTCTAGTCTCCTTTATGGCTCTAATCTGATAGTGGTAGTGGGGTGGTAGATGTCTAGTCTTCTTTATGGCTCTAATCTGATAGTGGTAGTGGGGTGATAGATGTCTAGTCTCCTTTATGGCTCTAATCTGATAGTGGTAGTGGGGTGGTAGATGTCTAGTCTCCTTTATGGCTCTAATCTGATAGTGGTAGTGGGGTGGTAGATGTCTAGTCTACTTCATGGCTCTAATCTGATAGTGGTAGATGTTTAGTCTCCTTTATGGCTCTAATCTGATAGTGGTAGTGGGGTGATAGATGTCTAGTCTCCTTTATGGCTCTAATCTGATAGTGGTAGATGTCTAGTCTCCTTTATGGTTCTAATCTGATAGTGGTAGTGGGGTGGTAGATGTCTAGTCTCCTTTATGGCTCTAATCTGATAGTGGTAGTGGGATGATAGATGTCTAGTCACCTTTATGGCTCTAATCTGATAGTGGTAGTGGGGTGGTAGATGTCTAGTCTCCTTTATGGCTCTAATCTGATAGTGGTAGTGGGGTGATAGATGTCTAGTCTCCTTTATGGCTCTAATGTGATAGTGGTAGTGGGGTGGTAGATGTCTAGTCTCCTTTATGAATCTAATCTGACAGTGGTAGATGTCTAGTCTCCTTTATGGCTCTAATCTGATAGTGGTAGATGTCTAGTCTCCTTTATGGCTCTAGTCTGATAGTGGTAGTGGGGTGATAGATGTCTAGTCTCCTTTATGGCTCTAATCTGATAGTGGTAGTGGGGTGGTAGATGTCTAGTCTTCTTTATGGCTCTAATCTGATAGTGGTAGTGGGGTGATAGATGTCTAGTCTCCTTTATGGCTCTAATCTGATAGTGGTAGTGGGGTGGTAGATGTCTAGTCTCCTTTATGGCTCTAATCTGATAGTGGTAGTGGGGTGGTAGATGTCTAGTCTCCTTTATGGTTCTAATCTGATAGTGGTAGTGGGGTGATAGATGTCTAGTCTCCCTTCTGGCTCTAATCTGATAGTGGTAGTGGGGTGGTAGATGTCTAGTCTCATTTATGGCTCTAATCTGATAGTGGTAGTAGTGGTAGATGTCTAGTCTCCTTTATGGCTCTAATCTGATAGTGGTAGTGGGGTGGTAGATGTCTAGTCTCCTTTATGGCTCTAATCTGATAGTGGTAGTGGGGTGGTAGATGTCTAGTCTCCTTTATGGCTCTAATCTGATAGTGGTAGTGGGGTGGTAGATCTCTAGTCTCCTTTATGGCTCTAATCTGACAGTGGTAGATGTCTAGTCTCCTTTATGGCTCTAGTCTGATAGTGGTAGTGGGGTGATAGATGTCTAGGGTCCTTTATGGCTCTAATCTGATAGTGGTAGTGGGGTGGTAGATGTCTAGTCTCCTTTATGGCTCTAATCTGATAGTGGTAGTGGGGTTGTAGATGTCTAGTCTCCTTTATGGCTCTAATCTGATAGTGGTAGTGGGGTGATAGATGTCTAGTCTCCCTTATGGCTCTAATCTGATAGTGGTAGTGGGGTGATAGATGTTTAGTCTCCTTTATGGCTCTAATCTGATAGTGGTAGTGTGGTGGTAGATGTCTAGTCTCATTTATGGCTCTAATCTGATAGTGGTAGATGTCTAGTCTCCTTTATGGCTCTAATCTGATAGTGGTAGATGTCTAGTCTCCTTTATGGCTCTAATCTGATAGTGGTAGTGGGGTGGTAGATGTCTAGTCTCCTTTATGGCTCTAATCTGATAGTGGTAGTTGGGTGGTAGATGTCTAGTCTCCTTTATGGCTCTAATCTGATAGTGGTAGTGGGATGATAGATGTCTAGTCTCCTTTATGGCTCTAGTCTGATAGTGGTAGTGGGGTGATAGATGTCTAGTCTCCTTTATGGCTCTAATCTGATAGTGGTAGTGGGGTGGTAGATGTCTAGTCTTCTTTATGGCTCTAATCTGATAGTGGTAGTGGGGTGATAGATGTCTAGTCTCCTTTATGGCTCTAATCTGATAGTGGTAGTGGGGTGGTAGATGTCTAGTCTCCTTTATGGCTCTAATCTGATAGTGGTAGTGGGGTGGTAGATGTCTAGTCTACTTCATGGCTCTAATCTGATAGTGGTAGATGTTTAGTCTCCTTTATGGCTCTAATCTGATAGTGGTAGTGGGGTGGTAGATGTCTAGTCTCCTTCATGGCTCTAATCTGATAGTGGTAGATGTCTAGTCTCCTTTATGGTTCTAATCTGATAGTGGTAGTGGGGTGGTAGATGTCTAGTCTCCTTTATGGCTCTAATCTGATAGTGGTAGTGGGATGATAGATGTCTAGTCACCTTTATGGCTCTAATCTGATAGTGGTAGTGGGGTGGTAGATGTCTAGTCTCCTTTATGGCTCTAATCTGATAGTGGTAGTGGGGTGATAGATGTCTAGTCTCCTTTATGGCTCTAATGTGATAGTGGTAGTGGGGTGGTAGATGTCTAGTCTCCTTTATGAATCTAATCTGACAGTGGTAGATGTCTAGTCTCCTTTATGGCTCTAATCTGATAGTGGTAGATGTCTAGTCTCCTTTATGGCTCGAATCTGATAGTGGTAGTGGGGTGATAGATGTCTAGTCTCCTTCATGGCTCTAATCTGATAGTGGTAGATGTCTAGTCTCCTTTATGGCTCTAATCTGATAGTGGTAGTGGGGTGGTAGATGTCTAGTCTCCTTTATGGCTCTAATCTGATAGTGGTAGTGGGATGATAGATGTCTAGTCACCTTTATGGCTCTAATCTGATAGTGGTAGTGGGGTGATAGATGTCTAGTCTCCTTTATGGCTCTAATCTGATAGTGGTAGTGGGGTGGTAGATGTCTAGTCTCCTTTATGGCTCTAATCTGATAGTGGTAGTGGGGTGCTAGATGTCTAGTCTCCCTTCTGGCTCTAATCTGATAGTGGTAGTGGGGTGATAGATGTCTAGTCTCCTTTATGGCTCTAATCTGATAGTGGTAGTGGGGTGGTAGATGTGTAGTGTCATTTATGGCACTAATCTGATAGTGGTAGATGTCTAGTCTCCTTTATGGCTCTAATCTGATAGTGGTAGATGTCTAGTCTCCTTTATGGCTCTAATCTGATAGTGGTAGTGGGGTGATAGATGTCTAGTCTCCCTTTTGGCTCTAATCTGATAGTGGTAGTGGGGTGGTAGATGTCTAGTCTCCCTTATGGCTCTAATCTGATAGTGGTAGTGGGGTGGTAGATGTCTAGTCTCCTTTATGGCTCTAATCTGATAGTGGTAGTGGGGTGATAGATGTCTAGTCTCCCTTATGGCTCTAATATGATAGTGGTAGTGGGGTGGTAGAATTCTCCTTAATGGCTTTAATCTGATAGTGGTATTGGGGTGGTAGATGTCTAGTCTCCTTTATGGCTCTAATCTGATTGGGGTAGTAGATGTCTGGTCTCCTTTATGGCTCTAATCTGATAGTGGTAGTGGGGTGATAGATGTCTAGTCTCCCTTATGGCTCTAATCTGATAGTGGTAGTGGGGTGGTAGATGTCTAGTCTCCTTTATGGCTCTAATCTGATAGTGGTAGTGGGGTGGTAGATGTCTAGTCTCCTTTATGGCTCTAATCTGATAGTGGTAGTGGGGTGGTAGATGTCTAGTCTCCTTTATGGTTCTAATCTGATAGTGGTAGTGGGGTGATAGATGTCTAGTCTCCCTTCTGGCTCTAATCTGATAGTGGTAGTGGGGTGGTAGATGTCTAGTCTCCTTTATGGCTCTAATCTGATAGTGGTAGTGGGGTGGTAGATGTCTAGTCTCATTTATGGCTCTAATCTGATAGTGGTAGATGTCTAGTCTCCTTTATGGCTCTAATCTGATAGTGGTAGTGGGGTGGTAGATGTCTAGTCTCCTTTATGGCTCTAATCTGATAGTGTTAGTGGGATGATAGATGTCTAGTCACCTTTATGGCTCTAATCTGATAGTGGTAGTGGGGTGGTAGATGTCTAGTCTCCTTTATGAATCTAATCTGACAGTGGTAGATGTCTAGTCTCCTTTATGGCTCTAATCTGATAGTGGTAGATGTCTAGTCTCCTTTATGGCTCGAATCTGATAGTGGTAGTGGGGTGATAGATGTCTAGTCTCCTTCATTGCTCTAATCTGATAGTGGTAGATGTCTAGTCTCCTTTATGGCTCTAATCTGATAGTGGTAGTGGGGTGGTAGATGTCTAGTCTCCTTTATGGCTCTAATCTGATAGTGGTAGTGGGATGGTAGATGTCTAGTCACCTTTATGGCTCTAATCTGATAGTGGTAGTGGGGTGATAGATGTCTAGTCTCCTTTATGGCTCTAATCTGATAGTGGTAGTGGGGTGGTAGATGTCTAGTCTCCTTTATGGCTCTAATCTGATAGTGGTAGTGGGGTGATAGATGTCTAGTCTCCCTTCTGGCTCTAATCTGATAGTGGTAGTGGGGTGATAGATGTCTAGTCTCCTTTATGGCTCTAATCTGATAGTGGTAGTGGGGTGGTAGATGTGTAGTGTCATTTATGGCACTAATCTGATAGTGGTAGATGTCTAGTCTCCTTTATGGCTCTAATCTGATAGTGGTAGATGTCTAGTCTCCTTTATGGCTCTAATCTGATAGTGGTAGTGGGGTGATAGATGTCTAGTCTCCCTTTTGGCTCTAATCTGATAGTGGTAGTGGGGTGGTAGATGTCTAGTCTCCCTTATGGCTCTAATCTGATAGTGGTAGTGGGGTGGTAGATGTCTAGTCTCCTTTATGGCTCTAATCTGATAGTGGTAGTGGGGTGATAGATGTCTAGTCTCCCTTATGGCTCTAATATGATAGTGGTAGTGGGGTGGTAGAATTCTCCTTAATGGCTTTAATCTGATAGTGGTATTGGGGTGGTAGATGTCTAGTCTCCTTTATGGTTCTAATCTGATAGTGGTAGTGGGGTGGTAGATGTCTAGTCTCCCTTATGGCTCTAATCTGATAGTGGTAGTGGGGTGGTAGATGTCTAGTCTCCTTTATGGTTCTAATCTGATAGTGGTAGTGGGGTGGTAGATGTCTAGTCTCCCTTCTGGCTCTAATCTGATAGTGGTAGTGGGGTGGTAGATGTCTAGTCTCCTTTATGGCTCTAATCTGATAGTGGTAGTGGGGTGGTAGATGTCTAGTCTCATTTATGGCTCTAATCTGATAGTGGTAGATGTCTAGTCTCCTTTATGGCTCTAATCTGATAGTGGTAGATGTCTAGTCTCCTTTATGGCTCTAATCTGATAGTGGTAGTGGGGTGGTAGATGTCTAGTCTCCTTTATGGCTCTAATCTGATAGTGGTCGATGAAAAGTCTCCTTTATGGCTCTAATCTGATAGTGGTAGTGGGGTAGTAGATGTCTAGTCTCCTTTATGGCTCTAGTCTGATAGTGGTAGTGGGGTGATAGATGTTTAGTCTCCTTTATGGCTCTAATCTGATAGTGGTAGTGGGGTGGTAGATGTCTAGTCTTCTTTATGGCTCTAATCTGATAGTGGTAGTGGGGTGATAGATGTCTAGTCTCCTTTATGGCTCTAAAGAATAGTGGTAGTGGGGTGGTAGATGTCTAGTCTCCTTTATGGCTCTAATCTGATAGTGGTAGTGGGGTGGTAGATGTCTAGTCTACTTCATGGCTCTAATCTGATAGTGGTAGATGTTTAGTCTCCTTTATGGCTCTAATCTGATATTGCTAGTGGGGTAGTAGATGTCTAGTCTCCCTTATGGCTCTAATCTGATAGTGGTAGTGGGGTGGTAGATGTCTAGTCTCCTTTATGGCTCTAATCTGATAGTGGTAGTGGGGTGGTAGATGTCTAGTCTCCTTTATGGCTCTAATCTGATAGTGGTAGTGGGGTGGTAGATGTCTAGTCTCCCTTATAGCTCTAATCTGATAGTGGTAGTGGGGTGGTAGATGTCTAGTCTCCTTTATGGCTCTAATCTGATAGTGGTAGTGGGGTGATAGATGTCTAGTCTCCTTTATGGCTCTAATCTGATAGTGGTAGTGGGGTGGTAGATGTCTAGTCTCCTTTATGTATCTAATCTGACAGTGGTAGATGTCTAGTCTCCTTTATGGCTCTAATCTGATAGTGGTAGTGGGGTGATAGATGTCTAGTCTCCTTTATGGCTCTAATCTGATAGTGGTAGTGGGGTGATAGATGTCTAGTCTCCCTTATGGCTCTAATATGATAGTGGTAGTGTGGTGGTAGATTTCTCCTTTATGGCTCTAATCTGATAGTGGTAGATGTCTAGTCTCCTTTATGGCTCGAATCTGATAGTGGTAGTGGGGTGATAGATGTCTAGTCTCCTTCATGGCTCTAATCTGATAGTGGTAGTGGGGTGGTAGATGTCTAGTCTCCTTTATTGCTCTAATCTGATAGTGGTAGTGGGGTGATAGATGTCTAGTCTCCCTTCTGGCTCTAATCTGATAGTGGTAGTGGGGTGATAGATGTCTAGTCTCCTTTATGGCTCTAATCTGATAGTGGTAGTGGGGTGGTAAATGTCTAGTCTCATTTAGGGCTCTAATCTGATAGTGGTAGATGTCTAGTCTCCTTTATGGCTCTAATCTGATAGTGGTAGATGTCTAGTCTTCTTTATGGCTCTAATCTGATAGTGGTAGTGGGGTGGTAGATGTCTAGTCTCCTTTATGGCTCTAATCTGATAGTGGTCGATGAAAAGTCTCCTTTATGGCTCTAATCTGATAGTGGTAGTGGGGTAGTAGATGTCTAGTCTCCTTTATGGCTCTAGACTGATAGTGGTAGTGGGGTGATAGATGTCTAGTCTCCTTTATGGCTCTAATCTGATAGTGGTAGTGGGGTGGTAGATGTCTAGTCTTCTTTATGGCTCTAATCTGATAGTGGTAGTGGGGTGATAGATGTCTAGTCTCCTTTATGGCTCTAAAGAATAGTGGTAGTGGGGTGGTAGATGTCTAGTCTCCTTTATGGCTCTAATCTGATAGTGGTAGTGGGGTGGTAGATGTCTAGTCTACTTCATGGCTCTAATCTGATAGTGGTAGATGTTTAGTCTCCTTTATGGCTCTAATCTGATATTGCTAGTGGGGTAGTAGATGTCTAGTCTCCCTTATGGCTCTAATCTGATAGTGGTAGTGGGGTGGTAGATGTCTAGTCTCCTTTATGGCTCTAATCTGATAGTGGTAGATGTCTAGTCTCCTTTCTGGCTCTAATCTGATAGTGGTAGTGGGGTGGTAGATGTCTAGTCTCCTTTCTGGCTCTAATCTGATAGTGGTAGTGGGGTGGTAGATGTCTAGTCTCATTTAGGGCTCTAATCTGATAGTGGTAGATGTCTAGTCTCCTTTATGGCTCTAATCTGATAGTGGTAGATGTCTAGTCTCCTTTATGGCTCTAATCTGATAGTGGTAGTGGGGTGGTAGATGTCTAGTCTCCTTTATGGCTCTAATCTGATAGTGGTCGATGAAAAGTCTCCTTTATGGCTCTAATCTGATAGTGGTAGTGGGGTAGTAGATGTCTAGTCTCCTTTATGGCTCTAGTCTGATAGTGGTAGTGGGGTGATAGATGTCTAGTCTCCTTTATGGCTCTAATCTGATAGTGGTAGTGGGGTGGTAGATGTCTAGTCTTCTTTATGGCTCTAATCTGATAGTGGTAGTGGGGTGATAGATGTCTAGTCTCCTTTATGGCTCTAAAGAATAGTGGTAGTGGGGTGGTAGATGTCTAGTCTCCTTTATGGCTCTAATCTGATAGTGGTAGTGGGGTGGTAGATGTCTAGTCTACTTCATGGCTCTAATCTGATAGTGGTAGATGTTTAGTCTCCTTTATGGCTCTAATCTGATATTGCTAGTGGGGTAGTAGATGTCTAGTCTCCCTTATGGCTCTAATCTGATAGTGGTAGTGGGGTGGTAGATGTCTGGTCTCCTTTATGGCTCTATTCTGATAGTGGTAGATGTCTAGTCTCCTTTCTGGCTCTAATCTGATAGTGGTAGTGGGGTGATAGATGTCTAGTCTCCTTTATGGCTCTAATCTGATAGTGGTAGTGGGGTGGTAGATGTCTAGTCTCCTTTATGGCTCTAATCTGATAGTGGTCGATGAAAAGTCTCCTTTATGGCTCTAATCTGATAGTGGTAGTGGGGTAGTAGATGTCTAGTCTCCTTTATGGCTCTAGTCTGATAGTGGTAGTGGGGTGATAGATGTCTAGTCTCCTTTATGGCTCTAATCTGATAGTGGTAGTGGGGTGGTAGATGTCTAGTCTCCTTTATGGCTCTAATCTGATAGTGGTAGATGTCTAGTCTCCTTTATGGCTCTAATCTGATAGTGGTAGTGGGGTGATAGATGTCTAGTCTCCTTTATGGCTCTAATCTGATAGTGGTAGTGGGGTGGTAGATGTCTAGTCTCCCTTATGGCTCTAATCTGATAGTGGTAGTGGGGTGGTAGATGTCTAGTCTCCTTTATGGCTCTAATCTGATAGTGGTAGTGGGGTGATAGATGTCTAGTCTCCTTTATTGCTCTATTCTGATAGTGGTAGATGTCTAGTCTCCTTTATGGCTCTAATCTGATAGTGGTAGATGTCTAGTCTCCTTTATGGCTCTAATCTGATAGTGGTAGTGGGGTGATAGATGTCTAGTCTCCCTTTTGGCTCTAATCTGATAGTGGTAGTGGGGTGGTAGATGTCTAGTCTCCCTTATGGCTCTAATCTGATAGTGGTAGTGGGGTGGTAGATGTCTAGTCTCCTTTATGGCTCTAATCTGATAGTGGTAGTGGGGTGATAGATGTCTAGTCTCCCTTATGGCTCTAATATGATAGTGGTAGTGGGGTGGTAGAATTCTCCTTAATGGCTTTAATCTGATAGTGGTATTGGGGTGGTAGATGTCTAGTCTCCTTTATGGCTCTAATCTGATTGGGGTAGTAGATGTCTGGTCTCCTTTATGGCTCTAATCTGATAGTGGTAGTGGGGTGGTAGATGTCTAGTCTCCTTTATGGCTCTAATCTGATAGTGGTAGTGGGGTGATAGATGTCTAGTCTCCTTTATGGCTCTAATCTGATAGTGGTAGTGGGGTGGTAGATGTCTAGTCTCCTTTATGGCTCTAATCTGATAGTGGTAGTGGGGTGGTAGATGTCTAGTCTCCTTTATGGTTCTAATCTGATAGTGGTAGTGGGGTGATAGATGTCTAGTCTCCCTTCTGGCTCTAATCTGATAGTGGTAGTGGGGTGGTAGATGTCTAGTCTCCTTTATGGCTCTAATCTGATAGTGGTAGTGGGGTGGTAGATGTCTAGTCTCATTTATGGCTCTAATCTGATAGTGGTAGATGTCTAGTCTCCTTTATGGCTCTAATCTGATAGTGGTAGTGGGGTGGTAGATGTCTAGTCTCCTTTATGGCTCTAATCTGATAGTGGTAGTGGGATGATAGATGTCTAGTCACCTTTATGGCTCTAATCTGATAGTGGTAGTGGGGTGATAGATGTCTAGTCTCCTTTATGAATCTAATCTGACAGTGGTAGATGTCTAGTCTCCTTTATGGCTCTAATCTGATAGTGGTAGATGTCTAGTCTCCTTTATGGCTCTAATCTGATAGTGGTAGTGGGGTGATAGATGTCTAGTCTCCTTCATGGCTCTAATCTGATAGTGGTAGATGTCTAGTCTCCTTTATGGCTCTAATCTGATAGTGGTAGTGGGGTGGTAGATGTCTAGTCTCCTTTATGGCTCTAATCTGATAGTGGTAGTGGGATGGTAGATGTCTAGTCACCTTTATGGCTCTAATCTGATAGTGGTAGTGGGGTGATAGATGTCTAGTCTCCTTTATGGCTCTAATCTGATAGTGGTAGTGGGGTGGTAGATGTCTAGTCTCCTTTATGGCTCTAATCTGATAGTGGTAGTGGGGTGATAGATGTCTAGTCTCCCTTCTGGCTCTAATCTGATAGTGGTAGTGGGGTGATAGATGTCTAGTCTCCTTTATGGCTCTAATCTGATAGTGGTAGTGGGGTGGTAGATGTGTAGTGTCATTTATGGCACTAATCTGATAGTGGTAGATGTCTAGTCTCCTTTATGGCTCTAATCTGATAGTGGTAGATGTCTAGTCTCCTTTATGGCTCTAATCTGATAGTGGTAGTGGGGTGATAGATGTCTAGTCTCCCTTTTGGCTCTAATCTGATAGTGGTAGTGGGGTGGTAGATGTCTAGTCTCCCTTATGGCTCTAATCTGATAGTGGTAGTGGGGTGGTAGATGTCTAGTCTCCTTTATGGCTCTAATCTGATAGTGGTAGTGGGGTGATAGATGTCTAGTCTCCCTTATGGCTCTAATATGATAGTGGTAGTGGGGTGGTAGAATTCTCCTTAATGGCTTTAATCTGATAGTGGTATTGGGGTGGTAGATGTCTAGTCTCCTTTATGGTTCTAATCTGATAGTGGTAGTGGGGTGGTAGATGTCTAGTCTCCTTTATGGCTCTAATCTGATAGTGGTAGTGGGGTGGTAGATGTCTAGTCTCCTTTATGGTTCTAATCTGATAGTGGTAGTGGGGTGATAGATGTCTAGTCTCCCTTCTGGCTCTAATCTGATAGTGGTAGTGGGGTGGTAGATGTCTAGTCTCCTTTATGGCTCTAATCTGATAGTGGTAGTGGGGTGGTAGATGTCTAGTCTCATTTATGGCTCTAATCTGATAGTGGTAGATGTCTAGTCTCCTTTATGGCTCTAATCTGATAGTGGTAGATGTCTAGTCTCCTTTATGGCTCTAATCTGATAGTGGTAGTGGGGTGGTAGATGTCTAGTCTCCTTTATGGCTCTAATCTGATAGTGGTCGATGAAAAGTCTCCTTTATGGCTCTAATCTGATAGTGGTAGTGGGGTAGTAGATGTCTAGTCTCCTTTATGGCTCTAGTCTGATAGTGGTAGTGGGGTGATAGATGTTTAGTCTCCTTTATGGCTCTAATCTGATAGTGGTAGTGGGGTGGTAGATGTCTAGTCTTCTTTATGGCTCTAATCTGATAGTGGTAGTGGGGTGATAGATGTCTAGTCTCCTTTATGGCTCTAAAGAATAGTGGTAGTGGGGTGGTAGATGTCTAGTCTCCTTTATGGCTCTAATCTGATAGTGGTAGTGGGGTGGTAGATGTCTAGTCTACTTCATGGCTCTAATCTGATAGTGGTAGATGTTTAGTCTCCTTTATGGCTCTAATCTGATATTGCTAGTGGGGTAGTAGATGTCTAGTCTCCCTTATGGCTCTAATCTGATAGTGGTAGTGGGGTGGTAGATGTCTAGTCTTCTTTATGGCTCTAATCTGATAGTGGTAGTGGGGTGATAGATGTCTAGTCTCCTTTATGGCTCTAATCTGATAGTGGTAGTGGGGTGGTAGATGTCTAGTCTCCTTTATGGCTCTAATCTGATAGTGGTAGTGGGGTGGTAGATGTCTAGTCTCCTTTATGGCTCTAATCTGATAGTGGTAGTGGGGTGGTAGATGTCTAGTCTCCTTTATGGCTCTAATCTGATAGTGGTAGTGGGGTGATAGATGTCTAGTCTCCTTTATGGCTCTAATCTGATAGTGGTAGTTGGGTGGTAGATGTCTAGTCTCCTTTATGTATCTAATCTGACAGTGGTAGATGTCTAGTCTCCTTTATGGCTCTAATCTGATAGTGGTAGTGGGGTGATAGATGTCTAGTCTCCTTTATGGCTCTAATCTGATAGTGGTAGTGGGGTGATAGATGTCTAGTCTCCCTTATGGCTCTAATATGATAGTGGTAGTGTGGTGGTAGATTTCTCCTTTATGGCTCTAATCTGATAGTGGTAGATGTCTAGTCTCCTTTATGGCTCGAATCTGATAGTGGTAGTGGGGTGATAGATGTCTAGTCTCCTTCATGGCTCTAATCTGATAGTGGTAGTGGGGTGGTAGATGTCTAGTCTCCTTTATGGCTCTAATCTGATAGTGGTAGTGGGGTGATAGATGTCTAGTCTCCCTTCTGGCTCTAATCTGATAGTGGTAGTGGGGTGATAGATGTCTAGTCTCCTTTATGGCTCTAATCTGATAGTGGTAGTGGGGTGGTAAATGTCTAGTCTCATTTAGGGCTCTAATCTGATAGTGGTAGATGTCTAGTCTCCTTTATGGCTCTAATCTGATAGTGGTAGATGTCTAGTCTCCTTTATGGCTCTAATCTGATAGTGGTAGTGGGGTGGTAGATGTCTAGTCTCCTTTATGGCTCTAATCTGATAGTGGTCGATGAAAAGTCTCCTTTATGGCTCTAATCTGATAGTGGTAGTGGGGTAGTAGATGTCTAGTCTCCTTTATGGCTCTAGTCTGATAGTGGTAGTGGGGTGATAGATGTCTAGTCTCCTTTATGGCTCTAATCTGATAGTGGTAGTGGGGTGGTAGATGTCTAGTCTTCTTTATGGCTCTAATCTGATAGTGGTAGTGGGGTGATAGATGTCTAGTCTCCTTTATGGCTCTAAAGAATAGTGGTAGTGGGGTGGTAGATGTCTAGTCTCCTTTATGGCTCTAATCTGATAGTGGTAGTGGGGTGGTAGATGTCTAGTCTACTTCATGGCTCTAATCTGATAGTGGTAGATGTTTAGTCTCCTTTATGGCTCTAATCTGATATTGCTAGTGGGGTAGTAGATGTCTAGTCTCCCTTATGGCTCTAATCTGATAGTGGTAGTGGGGTGGTAGATGTCTGGTCTCCTTTATGGCTCTATTCTGATAGTGGTAGATGTCTAGTCTCCTTTCTGGCTCTAATCTGATAGTGGTAGTGGGGTGGTAGATGTCTAGTCTCCTTTCTGGCTCTAATCTGATAGTGGTAGTGGGGTGGTAAATGTCTAGTCTCATTTAGGGCTCTAATCTGATAGTGGTAGATGTCTAGTCTCCTTTATGGCTCTAATCTGATAGTGGTAGATGTCTAGTCTCCTTTATGGCTCTAATCTGATAGTGGTAGTGGGGTGGTAGATGTCTAAGTCTCCTTTATGGCTCTAATCTGATAGTGGTAGTGGGGTGGTAGATGTCTAGTCTCCTTTATGGCTCTAGTCTGATAGTGGTAGTGGGGTGATAGATGTCTAGTCTCCTTTATGGCTCTAATCTGATAGTGGTAGTGGGGTGGTAGATGTCTAGTCTCCTTTATGGCTCTAATCTGATAGTGGTAGATGTCTAGTCTCCTTTATGGCTCTAATCTGATAGTGGTAGTGGGGTGATAGATGTCTAGTCTCCTTTATGGCTCTAATCTGATAGTGGTAGTGGGGTGGTAGATGTCTAGTCTCCCTTATGGCTCTAATCTGATAGTGGTAGTGGGGTGGTAGATGTCTAGTCTCCTTTATGGCTCTAATCTGATAGTGGTAGTGGGGTGGTAGATGTCTAGTCTCCCTTATGGCTCTATTCTGATAGTGGTAGATGTCTAGTCTCCTTTATGGCTCTAATCTGATAGTGGTCGATGAAAAGTCTCCTTTATGGCTCTAATCTGATAGTGGTAGTGGGGTGATAGATGTCTAGTCTCCTTTATGGCTCTAATCTGATAGTGGTAGTGGGGTGATAGATGTCTAGTCTCCCTTATGGCTCTAATATGATAGTGGTAGTGGGGTGGTAGATTTCTCCTTAATGGCTTTAATCTGATAGTGGTATTGGGGTGGTAGATGTCTAGTCTCCTTTATGGCTCTAATCTGATAGTGGTAGTGGGGTAGTAGATGTCTAGTCTCCCTTATGGCTCTAATCTGATAGTGGTAGTGGGGTGGTAGATGTCTAGTCTCCCTTATGGCTCTAATCTGATAGTGGTAGTGGGGTGGTAGATGTCAATTCTCCTTTATGGCTCTAATCGGAGAGTGGTAGTGGGGTGGTAGATGTCTAGTCTCTTGTATTGCTCTAATCTGATAGTGGTAGTGGGGTTGTAGATGTCTAGTCTCCTTTATGGCTCTAATCTGATAGTGGTAGTGGGGTGATAGATGTCTAGTCTCCCTTATGGCTCTAATCTGATAGTGGTAGTGGGGTGGTAGATGTCCAGTCTCCTTTATGGCTCTAATCTGATAGTGTTAGTGGGGTGGTAGATGTCTAGTCTCCTTTATGGCTCTAATCTGATAGTGGTAGTGGGGTGGTAGATGTCTAGTCTCCCTTATGGCTCTAATCTGATAGTTGTAGTGGGGTGGTAGATGTCTAGTCTCCTTTATGGCTCTAATCTGATAGTGGTAGTGGGGTGATAGATGTCTAGTCTCCTTTATGGCTCTAATCTGATAGTGGTAGATGTCTAGTCTCCTTTATGGCTCTAATCTGATAGTGGTCGATGAAAAGTCTCCTTTATGGCTCTAATCTGATAGTGGTATTGGGGTGGTAGATGTCTAGTCTCCCTTATGGCTCTAATATGATAGTGGTAGTGGGGTGGTAGATTTCTCCTTTATGGCTCTAATCTGATAGTGGTAGATGTCTAGTCTCCTTTATGGCTCGAATCTGATAGTGGTAGTGGGGTGATAGATGTCTAGTCTCCCTTATGGCTCTAATATGATAGCGGTAGTGGGGTGGTAGATGTCTAGTCTCCTTTATGGCTCTAATCTGATAGTGGTCGATGAATAGTCTCCTTTATGGCTCTAATCTGATAGTGGTAGTGGGGTGATAGATGTCTAGTCTCCTTTATGGCTTTAATCTGATAGTGGTAGTGGGGTGATAGATGTCTAGTCTCCCTTATGGCTCTAATATGATAGTTGTAGTGGGGTGGTAGATTTCTCCTTTATGGCTCTAATCTGATAGTGGTAGATGTCTAGACTCCTTTATGGCTCGAATCTGATAGTGGTAGTGGGGTGATATATGTCTAGTCTCCTTTATGGCTCTAATCTGATAGTGGTAGTGGGGTGATAGATGTCTAGTCTCCTTCATGGCTCTAATCTGATAGTGGTAGATGTCTAGTCTCCTTTATGGCTCTAATCTGATAGTGGTAGAAGGGTGGTAGATGTCTAGTCTCCTTTATGGCTCTAATCTGATAGTGGTAGTGGGGTGGTAGATGTCTAGTCTACTTCATGGCTCTAATCTGATAGTGGTAGATGTTTAGTCTCCTTTATGGCTCTAATCTGATATTGCTAGTGGGGTAGTAGATGTCTAGTCTCCCTTATGGCTCTAATCTGATAGTGGTAGTGGGGTGGTAGATGTCTAGTCTTCTTTATGGCTCTAATCTGATAGTGGTAGTGGGGTGATAGATGTCTAGTCTCCTTTATGGCTCTAATCTGATAGTGGTAGTGGGGTGGTAGATGTCTAGTCTCCTTTATGGCTCTAATCTGATAGTGGTAGTGGGGTGGTAGATGTCTAGTCTCCCTTATAGCTCTAATCTGATAGTGGTAGTGGGGTGGTAGATGTCTAGTCTCCTTTATGGCTCTAATCTGATAGTGGTAGTGGGGTGATAGATGTCTAGTCTCCTTTATGGCTCTAATCTGATAGTGGTAGTGGGGTGGTAGATGTCTAGTCTCCTTTATGTATCTAATCTGACAGTGGTAGATGTCTAGTCTCCTTTATGGCTCTAATCTGATAGTGGTAGTGGGGTGATAGATGTCTAGTCTCCTTTATGGCTCTAATCTGATAGTGGTAGTGGGGTGATAGATGTCTAGTCTCCCTTATGGCTCTAATATGATAGTGGTAGTGTGGTGGTAGATTTCTCCTTTATGGCTCTAATCTGATAGTGGTAGATGTCTAGTCTCCTTTATGGCTCGAATCTGATAGTGGTAGTGGGGTGATAGATGTCTAGTCTCCTTCATGGCTCTAATCTGATAGTGGTAGTGGGGTGGTAGATGTCTAGTCTCCTTTATGGCTCTAATCTGATAGTGGTAGTGGGGTGATAGATGTCTAGTCTCCCTTCTGGCTCTAATCTGATAGTGGTAGTGGGGTGATAGATGTCTAGTCTCCTTTATGGCTCTAATCTGATAGTGGTAGTGGGGTGGTAAATGTCTAGTCTCCTTTAGGGCTCTAATCTGATAGTGGTAGATGTCTAGTCTCCTTTATGGCTCTAATCTGATAGTGGTAGATGTCTAGTCTCCTTTATGGCTCTAATCTGATAGTGGTAGTGGGGTGGTAGATGTCTAGTCTCCTTTATGGCTCTAATCTGATAGTGGTCGATGAAAAGTCTCCTTTATGGCTCTAATCTGATAGTGGTAGTGGGGTAGTAGATGTCTAGTCTCCTTTATGGCTCTAGTCTGATAGTGGTAGTGGGGTGATAGATGTCTAGTCTCCCTTATGGCTCTAATATGATAGTGGTAGTGGGGTGGTAGATTTCTCCTTAATGGCTTTAATCTGATAGTGGTATTGGGGTGGTAGATGTCTAGTCTCCTTTATGGCTCTAATCTGATAGTGGTAGTGGGGTAGTAGATGTCTAGTCTCCCTTATGGCTCTAATCTGATAGTGGTAGTGGGGTGGTAGATGTCTAGTCTCCCTTATGGCTCTAATCTGATAGTGGTAGTGGGGTGGTAGATGTCAATTCTCCTTTATGGCTCTAATCGGAGAGTGGTAGTGGGGTGGTAGATGTCTAGTCTCTTGTATTGCTCTAATCTGATAGTGGTAGTGGGGTGGTAGATGTCTAGTCTCCTTTATGGCTCTAATCTGATAGTGGTAGTGGGGTGGTAGATGTCTAGTCTCCTTTATGGCTCTAATCTGATAGTGGTAGTGGGGTGGTAGATGTCCAGTCTCCTTTATGGCTCTAATCTGATAGTGGTAGTGGGGTGGTAGATGTCTAGTCTCCTTTATGGCTCTAATCTGATAGTGGTAGTGGGGTGGTAGATGTCTAGTCTCCCTTATGGCTCTAATCTGATAGTTGTAGTGGGGTGGTAGATGTCTAGTCTCCTTTATGGCTCTAATCTGATAGTGGTAGTGGGGTGATAGATGTCTAGTCTCCTTTATGGCTCTAATCTGATAGTGGTAGATGTCTAGTCTCCTTTATGGCTCTAATCTGATAGTGGTCGATGAAAAGTCTCCTTTATGGCTCTAATCTGATAGTGGTATTGGGGTGGTAGATGTCTAGTCTCCCTTATGGCTCTAATATGATAGTGGTAGTGGGGTGGTAGATTTCTCCTTTATGGCTCTAATCTGATAGTGGTAGATGTCTAGTCTCCTTTATGGCTCGAATCTGATAGTGGTAGTGGGGTGATAGATGTCTAGTCTCCCTTATGGCTCTAATATGATAGCGGTAGTGGGGTGGTAGATGTCTAGTCTCCTTTATGGCTCTAATCTGATAGTGGTCGATGAATAGTCTCCTTTATGGCTCTAATCTGATAGTGGTAGTGGGGTGATAGATGTCTAGTCTCCTTTATGGCTTTAATCTGATAGTGGTAGTGGGGTGATAGATGTCTAGTCTCCCTTATGGCTCTAATATGATAGTTGTAGTGGGGTGGTAGATTTCTCCTTTATGGCTCTAATCTGATAGTGGTAGATGTCTAGACTCCTTTATGGCTCGAATCTGATAGTGGTAGTGGGGTGATATATGTCTAGTCTCCTTTATGGCTCTAATCTGATAGTGGTAGTGGGGTGATAGATGTCTAGTCTCCTTCATGGCTCTAATCTGATAGTGGTAGATGTCTAGTCTCCTTTATGGCTCTAATCTGATAGTGGTAGAAGGGTGGTAGATGTCTAGTCTCCTTTATGGCTCTAATCTGATAGTGGTAGTGGGGTGGTAGATGTCTAGTCTACTTCATGGCTCTAATCTGATAGTGGTAGATGTTTAGTCTCCTTTATGGCTCTAATCTGATATTGCTAGTGGGGTAGTAGATGTCTAGTCTCCCTTATGGCTCTAATCTGATAGTGGTAGTGGGGTGGTAGATGTCTAGTCTTCTTTATGGCTCTAATCTGATAGTGGTAGTGGGGTGATAGATGTCTAGTCTCCTTTATGGCTCTAATCTGATAGTGGTAGTGGGGTGGTAGATGTCTAGTCTCCTTTATGGCTCTAATCTGATAGTGGTAGTGGGGTGGTAGATGTCTAGTCTCCCTTATAGCTCTAATCTGATAGTGGTAGTGGGGTGGTAGATGTCTAGTCTCCTTTATGGCTCTAATCTGATAGTGGTAGTGGGGTGATAGATGTCTAGTCTCCTTTATGGCTCTAATCTGATAGTGGTAGTGGGGTGGTAGATGTCTAGTCTCCTTTATGTATCTAATCTGACAGTGGTAGATGTCTAGTCTCCTTTATGGCTCTAATCTGATAGTGGTAGTGGGGTGATAGATGTCTAGTCTCCTTTATGGCTCTAATCTGATAGTGGTAGTGGGGTGATAGATGTCTAGTCTCCCTTATGGCTCTAATATGATAGTGGTAGTGTGGTGGTAGATTTCTCCTTTATGGCTCTAATCTGATAGTGGTAGATGTCTAGTCTCCTTTATGGCTCGAATCTGATAGTGGTAGTGGGGTGATAGATGTCTAGTCTCCTTCATGGCTCTAATCTGATAGTGGTAGTGGGGTGGTAGATGTCTAGTCTCCTTTATGGCTCTAATCTGATAGTGGTAGTGGGGTGATAGATGTCTAGTCTCCCTTCTGGCTCTAATCTGATAGTGGTAGTGGGGTGATAGATGTCTAGTCTCCTTTATGGCTCTAATCTGATAGTGGTAGTGGGGTGGTAAATGTCTAGTCTCATTTAGGGCTCTAATCTGATAGTGGTAGATGTCTAGTCTCCTTTATGGCTCTAATCTGATAGTGGTAGATGTCTAGTCTCCCTTATGGCTCTAATATGATAGTGGTAGTGTGGTGGTAGATTTCTCCTTTATGGCTCTAATCTGATAGTGGTAGATGTCTAGTCTCCTTTATGGCTCGAATCTGATAGTGGTAGTGGGGTGATAGATGTCTAGTCTCCTTCATGGCTCTAATCTGATAGTGGTAGTGGGGTGGTAGATGTCTAGTCTCCTTTATGGCTCTAATCTGATAGTGGTAGTGGGGTGATAGATGTCTAGTCTCCCTTCTGGCTCTAATCTGATAGTGGTAGTGGGGTGGTAGATGTCTAGTCTCCTTTATGGCTCTAATCTGATAGTGGTAGTGGGGTGGTAAATGTCTAGTCTCATTTAGGGCTCTAATCTGATAGTGGTAGATGTCTAGTCTCCTTTATGGCTCTAATCTGATAGTGGTAGATGTCTAGTCTCCTTTATGGCTCTAATCTGATAGTGGTAGTGGGGTGGTAGATGTCTAGTCTCCTTTATGGCTCTAATCTGATAGTGGTCGATGAAAAGTCTCCTTTATGGCTCTAATCTGATAGTGGTAGTGGGGTAGTAGATGTCTAGTCTCCTTTATGGCTCTAGTCTGATAGTGGTAGTGGGGTGATAGATGTCTAGTCTCCTTTATGGCTCTAATCTGATAGTGGTAGTGGGGTGGTAGATGTCTAGTCTTCTTTATGGCTCTAATCTGATAGTGGTAGTGGGGTGATAGATGTCTAGTCTCCTTTATGGCTCTAAAGAATAGTGGTAGTGGGGTGGTAGATGTCTAGTCTCCTTTATGGCTCTAATCTGATAGTGGTAGTGGGGTGGTAGATGTCTAGTCTACTTCATGGCTCTAATCTGATAGTGGTAGATGTTTAGTCTCCTTTATGGCTCTAATCTGATATTGCTAGTGGGGTAGTAGATGTCTAGTCTCCCTTATGGCTCTAATCTGATAGTGGTAGTGGGGTGGTAGATGTCTGGTCTCCTTTATGGCTCTAATCTGATAGTGGTAGATGTCTAGTCTCCTTTCTGGCTCTAATCTGATAGTGGTAGTGGGGTGGTAGATGTCTAGTCTCCTTTCTGGCTCTAATCTGATAGTGGTAGTGGGGTGGTAAATGTCTAGTCTCATTTAGGGCTCTAATCTGATAGTGGTAGATGTCTAGTCTCATTTATGGCTCTAATCTGATAGTGGTAGATGTCTAGTCTCCTTTATGGCTCTAATCTGATAGTGGTAGTGGGGTGGTAGATGTCTAGTCTCCTTTATGGCTCTAATCTGATAGTGGTCGATGAAAAGTCTCCTTTATGGCTCTAATCTGATAGTGGTAGTGGGGTAGTAGATGTCTAGTCTCCTTTATGGCTCTAGTCTGATAGTGGTAGTGGGGTGATAGATGTCTAGTCTCCTTTATGGCTCTAATCTGATAGTGGTAGTGGGGTGGTAGATGTCTAGTCTTCTTTATGGCTCTAATCTGATAGTGGTAGTGGGGTGATAGATGTCTAGTCTCCTTTATGGCTCTAAAGAATAGTGGTAGTGGGGTGGTAGATGTCTAGTCTCCTTTATGGCTCTAATCTGATAGTGGTAGTGGGGTGGTAGATGTCTAGTCTACTTCATGGCTCTAATCTGATAGTGGTAGATGTTTAGTCTCCTTTATGGCTCTAATCTGATATTGCTAGTGGGGTGGTAGATGTCTAGTCTCCCTTATGGCTCTAATCTGATAGTGGTAGTGGGGTGGTAGATGTCTAGTCTCCTTTATGGCTCTAATCTGAGTGGTAGTGGGGTGGTAGATGTCTAGTCTCCTTTCTGGCTCTAATCTGATAGTGGTAGTGGGGTGATAGATGTCTAGTCTCCTTTATGGCTCTAATCTGATAGTGGTAGTGGGGTGGTAGATGTCTAGTCTCATTTATGGCTCTAATCTGATAGTGGTCGATGAAAAGTCTCCTTTATGGCTCTAATCTGATAGTGGTAGTGGGGTAGTAGATGTCTAGTCTCCTTTATGGCTCTAGTCTGATAGTGGTAGTGGGGTGATAGATGTCTAGTCTCCTTTATGGCTCTAATCTGATAGTGGTAGTGGGGTGGTAGATGTCTAGTCTCCTTTATGGCTCTAATCTGATAGTGGTAGATGTCTAGTCTCCTTTATGGCTCTAATCTGATAGTGGTAGTGGGGTGATAGATGTCTAGTCTCCTTTATGGCTCTAATCTGATAGTGGTAGTGGGGTGGTAGATGTCTAGTCTCCCTTATGGCTCTAATCTGATAGTGGTAGTGGGGTGGTAGATGTCTAGTCTCCTTTATGGCTCTAATCTGATAGTGGTAGTGGGGTGATAGATGTCTAGTCTCCTTTATTGCTCTATTCTGATAGTGGTAGATGTCTAGTCTCCTTTATGGCTCTAATCTGATAGTGGTCGATGAAAAGTCTCCTTTATGGCTCTAATCTGATAGTGGTAGTGGGGTGATAGATGTCTAGTCTCCTTTATGGCTCTAATCTGATAGTGGTAGTGGGGTGATAGATGTCTAGTCTCCCTTATGGCTCTAATATGATAGTGGTAGTGGGGTGGTAGATTTCTCCTTAATGGCTTTAATCTGATAGTGGTATTGGGGTGGTAGATGTCTAGTCTCCTTTATGGCTCTAATCTGATAGTGGTAGTGGGGTAGTAGATGTCTAGTCTCCCTTATGGCTCTAATCTGATAGTGGTAGTGGGGTGGTAGATGTCTAGTCTCCCTTATGGCTCTAATCTGATAGTGGTAGTGGGGTGGTAGATGTCAATTCTCCTTTATGGCTCTAATCGGAGAGTGGTAGTGGGGTGGTAGATGTCTAGTCTCTTGTATTGCTCTAATCTGATAGTGGTAGTGGGGTGGTAGATGTCTAGTCTCCTTTATGGCTCTAATCTGATAGTGGTAGTGGGGTGGTAGATGTCTAGTCTCCTTTATGGCTCTAATCTGATAGTGGTAGTGGGGTGGTAGATGTCCAGTCTCCTTTATGGCTCTAATCTGATAGTGTTAGTGGGGTGGTAGATGTCTAGTCTCCTTTATGGCTCTAATCTGATAGTGGTAGTGGGGTGGTAGATGTCTAGTCTCCCTTATGGCTCTAATCTGATAGTTGTAGTGGGGTGGTAGATGTCTAGTCTCCTTTATGGCTCTAATCTGATAGTGGTAGTGGGGTGATAGATGTCTAGTCTCCTTTATGGCTCTAATCTGATAGTGGTAGATGTCTAGTCTCCTTTATGGCTCTAATCTGATAGTGGTCGATGAAAAGTCTCCTTTATGGCTCTAATCTGATAGTGGTATTGGGGTGGTAGATGTCTAGTCTCCCTTATGGCTCTAATATGATAGTGGTAGTGGGGTGGTAGATTTCTCCTTTATGGCTCTAATCTGATAGTGGTAGATGTCTAGTCTCCTTTATGGCTCGAATCTGATAGTGGTAGTGGGGTGATAGATGTCTAGTCTCCCTTATGGCTCTAATATGATAGCGGTAGTGGGGTGGTAGATGTCTAGTCTCCTTTATGGCTCTAATCTGATAGTGGTCGATGAATAGTCTCCTTTATGGCTCTAATCTGATAGTGGTAGTGGGGTGATAGATGTCTAGTCTCCTTTATGGCTTTAATCTGATAGTGGTAGTGGGGTGATAGATGTCTAGTCTCCCTTATGGCTCTAATATGATAGTTGTAGTGGGGTGGTAGATTTCTCCTTTATGGCTCTAATCTGATAGTGGTAGATGTCTAGTCTCCTTTATGGCTCGAATCTGATAGTGGTAGTGGGGTGATATATGTCTAGTCTCCTTTATGGCTCTAATCTGATAGTGGTAGTGGGGTGATAGATGTCTAGTCTCCTTCATGGCTCTAATCTGATAGTGGTAGATGTCTAGTCTCCTTTATGGCTCTAATCTGATAGTGGTAGAAGGGTGGTAGATGTCTAGTCTCCTTTATGGCTCTAATCTGATAGTGGTAGTGGGATGATAGATGTCTAGTCTCCTTTATGGCTCTAATCTGATAGTGGTAGAAGGGTGGTAGATGTCTAGTCTCCTTTATGGCTCTAATCTGATAGTGGTAGTGGGGTGATAGATGTCTAGTCTCCTTTATGGCTCTAATCTGATAGTGGTAGTGGGGTGGTAGATGTCTAGTCTCATTTATGGCTCTAATCTGATAGTGGTAGATGTCTAGTCTCCTTTATGGCTCTAATCTGATAGTGGTAGATGTCTAGTCTCCTTTATGGCTCTAATCTGATAGTGGTAGTGGGGTGATAGATGTCTAGTCTCCCTTATGGCTCTAATCTGATAGTGGTAGTGGGGTGGTAGATGTCTAGTCTCCTTTATGGCTCTAATCTGATAGTGGTAGTGGGGTGATAGATGTCTAGTCTCCTTTATGGCTCTATTCTGATAGTGGTAGATGTCTAGTCTCCTTTATGGCTCTAATCTGATAGTGGTCGATGAAAAGTCTCCTTTATGGCTCTAATCTGATAGTGGTAGTAGGGTGATAGATGTCTAGTCTCCTTTATGGCTCTAATCTGATAGTGGTAGTGGGGTGATAGATGTCTAGTCTCCCTTATGGCTCTAATATGATAGTGGTAGTGGGGTGGTAGATGTCTAGTCTCCTTTATGGCTCTAATCTGATAGTGGTCGATGAATAGTCTCCTTTATGGCTCTAATCTGATAGTGGTAGTGGGGTGATAGATGTCTAGTCTCCTTTATGGCTTTAATCTGATAGTGGTAGTGGGGTGATAGATGTCTAGTCTCCCTTATGGCTCTAATATGATAGTGGTAGTGGGGTGGTAGATTTCTCCTTTATGGCTCTAATCTGATAGTGGTAGATGTCTAGTCTCCTTTATGGCTCGAATCTGATAGTGGTAGTGGGGTGATATATTTCTAGTCTCCTTTATGGCTCTAATCTGATAGTGGTAGTGGGGTGATAGATGTCTAGTTACCTTTATGGCTCTAATCTGATAGTGGTAGTGGGGTGGTAGATGTCTAGTCTCCTTTATGGCTCTAATCTGATAGTGGTAGTGGGATGATAGATGTCTAGTTACCTTTATGGCTCTAATCTGATAGTGGTAGTGGGGTGATAGATGTCTAGTCTCCTTTATGGCTCTAATCTGATAGTGGTAGTGGGGTGGTAGATGTATAGTCTCCTTTATGGCTCTAATCTGATAGTGGTAGTGGGGTGATAGATGTCTAGTCTCCTTTCTGGCTCTAATCTGATAGTGGTAGTGGGGTGATAGATGTCTAGTCTCCTTTATGGCTCTAATCTGATAGTGGTAGTGGGGTGGTAGATGTCTAGTCTCATTTATGGCTCTAATCTGATAGTGGTAGATGTCTAGTCTCCTTTATGGCTCTAATCTGATAGTGGTAGATGTCTAGTCTCCTTTATGGCTCTAATCTGATAGTGGTAGTGGGGTGATAGATGTCTAGTCTCCCTTATGGCTCTAATCTGATAGTGGTAGTGGGGTGGTAGATGTCTAGTCTCCTTTATGGCTCTAATCTGATAGTGGTAGTGGGGTGGTAGATGTCTAGTCTCCCTTATGGCTCTAATCTGATAGTGGTAGTGGGGTGGTAGATGTCTAGTCTCCTTTATGGCTCTAATCTGATAGTGGTAGTGGGGTGATAGATGTCTAGTCTCCTTTATTGCTCTAATCTAGATGTCTAGTCTCCTTTATGGCTCTAATCTGATAGTGGTAGATGTCTAGTCTCCTTTATGGCTCTAATCTGATAGTGGTAGTGGGGTGATAGATGTCTAGTCTCCTTTATGGCTCTAATCTGATAGTGGTAGTGGGGTGATAGATGTCTAGTCTCCCTTATGGCTCTAATATGATAGTGGTAGTGGGGTGGTAGATTTCTCCTTAATGGCTTTAATCTGATAGTGGTATTGGGGTGGTAGATGTCTAGTCTCCTTTATGGCTCTAATCTGATAGTGGTAGTGGGGTAGTTAATGTCTAGTCTCCCTTATGGCTCTAATCTGATAGTGGTAGTGGGGTGGTAGATGTCTAGTCTCCCTTATGGCTCTAATCTGATAGTGGTAGTGGGGTGGTAGATGTCTAGTCTCCTTTATGGCTCTAATCGGAGAGTGGTAGTGGGGTGGTAGATGTATAGTCTCTTGTATTGCTCTAATCTGATAGTGGTAGTGGGGTTGTAGATGTCTAGTCTCCTTTATGGCTCTAATCTGATACTGGTAGTGGGGTGATAGATGTCTAGTCTCCCTTATGGCTCTAATCTGATAGTGGTAGTGGGGTGGTAGATGTCTAGTCTCCTTTATGGCTCTAATCTGATAGTGGTAGTGGGGTGGTAGATGTCTAGTCTCCTTTATGGCTCTAATCTGATAGTGGTAGTGGGGTGGTAGATGTCTAGTCTCCTTTATGGCTCTAATCTGATAGTGGTAGTGGGGTGGTAGATGTCTAGTCTCCCTTATGGCTCTAATCTGATAGTGGTAGTGGGGTGGTAGATGTCTAGTCTCCTTTATGGCTCTAATCTGATAGTGGTAGTGGGGTGATAGATGTCTAGTCTCCTTTATGGCTCTAATCTGATAGTGGTAGATGTCTAGTCTCCTTTATGGCTCTAATCTGATAGTGGTCGATGAAAAGTCTCCTTTATGGCTCTAATCTGATAGTGGTATTGGGGTGGTAGATGTCTAGTCTCCTTTATGGCTCTAATCTGATAGTGGTAGTGGGGTAGTAGATGTCTAGTCTCCCTTATGGCTCTAATCTGATAGTGGTAGTGGGGTGGTAGATGTCTAGTCTCCTTTATGGCTCTAATCTGATAGTGGTAGTGGGGTGATAGATGTCTAGTCTCCTTTATGGCTCTAATCTGATAGTGGTAGTGGGGTGATAGATGTCTAGTCTCCTACATGGCTCTAATCTGATAGTGATAGATGTCTAGTCTCCTTTATGGCTCTAATCTGATGGTGGTAGAAGGGTGGTAGATGTCTAGTCTCCTTTATGGCTCTAATCTGATAGTGGTAGTGGGGTGATAGATGTCTAGTCTCCTTTATTGCTCTATTCTGATAGTGGTAGATGTCTAGTCTCCTTTAGGGCTCTAATCTGATAGTGGTCGATGAAAAGTCTCCTTTATGGCTCTAATCTGATAGTGGTAGTGGGGTGGTAGATGTCTAGTCTCCTTTATGGCTCTAATCTGATAGTGGTAGTGGGGTGATAGATGTCTAGTCTCCCTTATGGCTCTAATATGATAGTGGTAGTGGGGTGGTAGATTTCTCCTTAATGGCTTTAATCTCATAGTGGTATTGGGGTGGTAGATGTCTAGTCTCCTTTATGGCTCTAATCTGATAGTGGTAGTGGGGTAGTAGATGTCTAGTCTCCCTTATGGCTCTAATCTGATAGTGGTAGTGGGGTGATAGATGTCTAGTCTCCCTTCTGGCTCTAATCTGATAGTGGTAGTGGGGTGATAGATGTCTAGTCTCCTTTATGGCTCTAATCTGATAGTGGTAGTGGGGTGGTAGATGTCTAGTCTCATTTATGGCTCTAATCTGATAGTGGTAGATGTCTAGTCTCCTTTATGGCTCTAATCTGATAGTGGTAGATGTCTAGTCTCCTTTATGGCTCTAATCTGATAGTGGTAGTGGGGTGATAGATGTCTAGTCTCCCTTATGGCTCTAATCTGATAGTGGTAGTGGAGTGGTAGATGTCTAGTCTCCTTTATGGCTCTAATCTGATAGTGGTCGATGAAAATTCTCCTTTATGGCTCTAATCTGATAGTGGTAGTGGGGTGATAGATGTCTAGTCTCCTTTATGGCTCTAATCTGATAGTGGTAGTGGGGTGATAGATGTCTAGTCTCCCTTATGGCTCTAATATGATAGTGGTAGTGGGGTGGTAGATTTCTCCTTAATGGCTTTAATCTGATAGTGGTATTGGGGTGGTAGATGTCTAGTCTCCTTTATGGCTCTAATCTGATAGTGGTAGTGGGGTAGTAGATGTCTAGTCTCCCTTATGGCTCTAATCTGATAGTGGTAGTGGGGTGGTAGCTGTCTAGTCTCCTTTATGGCTCTAATCTGATAGTGGTAGTGGGGTGATAGATGTCTAGTCTCCTTTATGGCTCTAATCGGAGAGTGGTAGTGGGGTGGTAGATGTCTAGTCTCTTGTATTGCTCTAATCTGATAGTGGTAGTGGGTTTGTAGATGTCTAGTCTCCTTTATGGCTCTAATCTGATAGTGGTAGTGGGGTGATAGATGTCTAGTCTCCTTTATGGCTCTAATCGGAGAGTGGTAGTGGGGTGGTAGATGTCTAGTCTCTTGTATTGCTCTAATCTGATAGTGGTAGTGGGGTTGTAGATGTCTAGTCTCCTTTATGGCTCTAATCTGATAGTGGTAGTGGGGTGATATATGTCTAGTCTCCTTTATGGCTCTAATCGGAGAGTGGTAGTGGGGTGGTAGATGTCTAGTCTCTTGTATTGCTCTAATCTGATAGTGGTAGTGGGGTGATAGATGTCTAGTCTCCTTTATGGCTCTAATCTGATAGTGGTAGTGGGGTTGTAGATGTCTAGTCTCCTTTATGGCTCTAATCTGATAGTGGTAGTGGGGTGATAGATGTCTAGTCTCCCTTATGGCTCTAATCTGATAGTGGTAGTGGGGTGATAGATGTTTAGTCTCCTTTATGGCTCTAATCTGATAGTGGTAGTGTGGTGGTAGATGTCTAGTCTCATTTATGGCTCTAATCTGATAGTGGTAGATGTCTAGTCTCCTTCATGGCTCTAATCTGATAGTGGTAGATGTCTAGTCTCCTTTATGGCTCTAATCTGATAGTGGTAGTGGGGTGGTAGATGTCTAGTCTCCCTTATGGCTCTAATCTGATAGTGGTAGTGGGGTGGTAGATGTCTAGTCTCCTTTATGGCTCTAATCTGATAGTGGTAGTGGGATGATAGATGTCTAGTCTCCTTTATGGCTCTAGTCTGATAGTGGTAGTGGGGTGATAGATGTCTAGTCTCCTTTATGGCTCTAATCTGATAGTGGTAGTGGGGTGGTAGATGTCTAGTCTTCTTTATGGCTCTAATCTGATAGTGGTAGTGGGGTGATAGATGTCTAGTCTCCTTTATGGCTCTAATCTGATAGTGGTAGTGGGGTGGTAGATGTCTAGTCTCCTTTATGGCTCTAATCTGATAGTGGTAGTGGGGTGGTAGATGTCTAGTCTACTTCATGGATCTAATCTGATAGTGGTAGATGTTTAGTCTCCTTTATGGCTCTAATCTGATATTGGTAGTGGGGTAGTAGATGTCTAGTCTCCCTTATGGCTCTAATCTGATAGTGGTAGTGGGGTGGTATATGTCTAGTGTTCTTTATGGCTCTAATCTGATAGTGGCAGTGGGGTGATAGATGTCTAGTCTCCTTTATGGCTCTAATCTGATAGTGGTAGTGGGGTGGTAGATGTCTAGTCTCCTTTATGGCTCTAATCTGATAGTGGTAGTGGGGTGGTAGATGTCTAGTCTCCCTTATAGCTCTAATCTGATAGTGGTAGTGGGGTGGTAGATGTCTAGTCTCCTTTATGGCTCTAATCTGATAGTGGTAGTGGGGTGGTAGATGTCTAGTCTCCTTTATGAATCTAATCTGACAGTGGTAGATGTCTAGTCTCCTTTATGGCTCTAATCTGATAGTGGTAGATGTCTAGTCTCCTTTATGGCTCGAATCTGATAGTGGTAGTGGGGTGATAGATGTCTAGTCTCCTTCATGGCTCTAATCTGATAGTGGTAGATGTCTAGTCTCCTTTATGGCTCTAATCTGATAGTGGTAGTGGGGTGGTAGATGTCTAGTCTCCTTTATGGCTCTAATCTGATAGTGGTAGTGGGATGATAGATGTCTAGTCACCTTTATGGCTCTAATCTGATAGTGGTAGTGGGGTGGTAGATGTCTAGTCTCCTTTATGGCTCTAATCTGATAGTGGTAGTGGGGTGATAGATGTCTAGTCTCCTTTATGGCTCTAATCTGATAGTGGTAGTGGGGTGGTAGATGTCTAGTCTCCTTTATGGCTCTAATCTGATAGTGGTAGTGGGGTTGTAGATGTCTAGTCTCCTTTATGGCTCTAATCTGATAGTGGTAGTGGGGTGGTAGATGTCTAGTCTCCCTTATGGCTCTAATCTGATAGTGGTAGTGGGGTGATAGATGTTTAGTCTCCTTTATGGCTCTAATCTGATAGTGGTAGTGGGGTGGTAGATGTCTAGTCTCATTTATGGCTCTAATCTGATAGTGGTAGATGTCTAGTCTCCTTCATGGCTCTAATCTGATAGTGGTAGATTTCTAGTCTCCTTTATGGCTCTAATCTGATAGTGGTAGTGGGGTGGTAGATGTTTAGTCTCCTTTATGGCTCTAATCTGATATTGGTAGTGGGGTAGTAGATGTCTAGTCTCCCTTATGGCTCTAATCTGATAGTGGTAGTGGGGTGGTATATGTCTAGTGTTCTTTATGGCTCTAATCTGATAGTGGCAGTGGGGTGATAGATGTCTAGTCTCCTTTATGGCTCTAATCTGATAGTGGTAGTGGGGTGGTAGATGTCTAGTCTCCTTTATGGCTCTAATCTGATAGTGGTAGTGGGGTGGTAGATGTCTAGTCTCCCTTATAGCTCTAATCTGATAGTGGTAGTGGGGTGGTAGATGTCTAGTCTCCTTTATGGCTCTAATCTGATAGTGGTAGTGGGGTGGTAGATGTCTAGTCTCCTTTATGAATCTAATCTGACAGTGGTAGATGTCTAGTCTCCTTTATGGCTCTAATCTGATAGTGGTAGATGTCTAGTCTCCTTTATGGCTCGAATCTGATAGTGGTAGTGGGGTGATAGATGTCTAGTCTCCTTTATGGCTCTAATCTGATAGTGGTAGATGTCTAGTCTCCTTTATGGCTCTAATCTGATAGTGGTAGTGGGGTGGTAGATGTCTAGTCTCCTTTATGGCTCTAATCTGATAGTGGTAGTGGGATGATAGATGTCTAGTCACCTTTATGGCTCTAATCTGATAGTGGTAGTGGGGTGGTAGATGTCTAGTCTCCTTTATGGCTCTAGTCTGATAGTGGTAGTGGGGTGGTAGATGTCTAGTCTCCTTTATGGCTCTAATCTGATAGTGGTAGTGGGGTGGTAGATGTCTAGTCTCCTTTATGGCTCTAATCTGATAGTGGTAGTGGGGTTGTAGATGTCTAGTCTCCTTTATGGCTCTAATCTGATAGTGGTAGTGGGGTGATAGATGTCTAGTCTCCCTTATGGCTCTAATCTGATAGTGGTAGTGGGGTGATAGATGTTTAGTCTCCTTTATGGCTCTAATCTGATAGTGGTAGTGTGGTGGTAGATGTCTAGTCTCATTTATGGCTCTAATCTGATAGTGGTAGATGTCTAGTCTCCTTCATGGCTCTAATCTGATAGTGGTAGATTTCTAGACTCCTTTATGGCTCTAATCTGATAGTGGTAGTGGGGTGGTAGATGTCTAGTCTCCCTTATGGCTCTAATCTGATAGTGGTAGTGGGGTGGTAGATGTCTAGTCTCCTTTATGGCTCTAATCTGATAGTGGTAGTGGGATGATAGATGTCTAGTCTCCTTTATGGCTCTAGTCTGATAGTGGTAGTGGGGTGATAGATGTCTAGTCTCCTTTATGGCTCTAATCTGATAGTGGTAGTGGGGTGGTAGATGTCTAGTCTTCTTTATGGCTCTAATCTGATAGTGGTAGTGGGGTGATAGATGTCTAGTCTCCTTTATGGCTCTAATCTGATAGTGGTAGTGGGGTGGTAGATGTCTAGTCTCCTTTATGGCTCTAATCTGATAGTGGTAGTGGGGTGGTAGATGTCTAGTCTACTTCATGGCTCTAATCTGATAGTGGTAGATGTTTAGTCTCCTTTATGGCTCTAATCTGATAGTGGTAGTGGGGTGGTAGATGTCTAGTCTCCTTCATGGCTCTAATCTGATAGTGGTAGATGTCTAGTCTCCTTTATGGTTCTAATCTGATAGTGGTAGTGGGGTGGTAGATGTCTAGTCTCCTTTATGGCTCTAATCTGATAGTGGTAGTGGGATGATAGATCTCTAGTCACCTTTATGGCTCTAATCTGATAGTGGTAGTGGGGTGGTAGATGTCTAGTCTCCTTTATGGCTCTAATCTGATAGTGGTAGTGGGGTGATAGATGTCTAGTCTCCTTTATGGCTCTAATCTGATAGTGGTAGTGGGGTGGTAGATGTCTAGTCTCCTTTATGAATCTAATCTGACAGTGTTAGATGTCTAGTCTCCTTTATGGCTCTAATCTGATAGTGGTAGATGTCTAGTCTCCTTTATGGCTCGAATCTGATAGTGGTAGTGGGGTGATAGATGTCTAGTCTCCTTCATGGCTCTAATCTGATAGTGGTAGATGTCTAGTCTCCTTTATGGCTCTAATCTGATAGTGGTAGTGGGGTGGTAGATGTCTAGTCTCCTTTATGGCTCTAATCTGATAGTGGTAGTGGGATGATAGATGTCTAGTCACCTTTATGGCTCTAATCTGATAGTGGTAGTGGGGTGATAGATGTCTAGTCTCCTTTATGGCTCTAATCTGATAGTGGTAGTGGGGTGGTAGATGTCTAGTCTCCTTTATGGCTCTAATCTGATAGTGGTAGTGGGGTGATAGATGTCTAGTCTCCCTTCTGGCTCTAATCTGATAGTGGTAGTGGGGTGATAGATGTCTAGTCTCCTTTATGGCTCTAATCTGATAGTGGTAGTGGGGTGGTAGATGTGTAGTGTCATTTATGGCACTAATCTGATAGTGGTAGATGTCTAGTCTCCTTTATGGCTCTAATCTGATAGTGGTAGATGTCTAGTCTCCTTTATGGCTCTAATCTGATAGTGGTAGAGGGGTGATAGATGTCTAGTCTCCCTTTTGGCTCTAATCTGATAGTGGTAGTGGGGTGGTAGATGTCTAGTCTCCCTTATGGCTCTAATCTGATAGTGGTAGTGGGGTGGTAGATGTCTAGTCTCCTTTATGGCTCTAATCTGATAGTGGTAGTGGGGTGATAGATGTCTAGTCTCCCTTATGGCTCTAATATGATAGTGGTAGTGGGGTGGTAGAATTCTCCTTAATGGCTTTAATCTGATAGTGGTATTGGGGTGGTAGATGTCTAGTCTCCTTTATGGCTCTAATCTGATAGTGGTAGTGGGGTAGTAGATGTCTGGTCTCCTTTATGGCTCTAATCTAAAAGTGGTAGTGGGGTGATAGATGTCTAGTCTCCCTTCTGGCTCTAATCTGATAGTGGTAGTGGGGTGGTAGATGTCTAGTCTCATTTATGTATCTAATCTGATAGTGGTAGATGTCTAGTCTCCTTTATGGCTCTAATCTGATAGTGGTAGATGTCTAGTCTCCTTTATGGCTCTAATCTGATAGTGGTAGTGGGGTGGTAGATGTCTAGTCTCCTTTATGGCTCTAATCTGATAGTGGTCGATGAAAAGTCTCCTTTATGGCTCTAATCTGATAGTGGTAGTGGGGTAGTAGATGTCTAGTCTCCTTTATGGCTCTAGTCTGATAGTGGTAGTGGGGTGATAGATGTCTAGTCTCCTTTATGGCTCTAATCTGATAGTGGTAGTGGGGTGGTAGATGTCTAGTCTTCTTTATGGCTCTAATCTGATAGTGGTAGTGGGGTGATAGATGTCTAGTCTCCTTTATGACTCTAAAGAATAGTGGTAGTGGGGTGGTAGATGTCTAGTCTCCTTTATGGCTCTAATCTGATAGTGGTAGTGGGGTGGTAGATGTCTAGTCTACTTCATGGCTCTAATCTGATAGTGGTAGATGTTTAGTCTCCCTTATGGCTCTAATCTGATAGTGGTAGTGGGGTGGTAGATGTCTAGTCTTCTTTATGGCTCTAATCTGATAGTGGTAGTGGGGTGATAGATGTCTAGTCTCCTTTATGGCTCTAATCTGATAGTGGTAGTGGGGTGGTAGATGTCTAGTCTCCTTTATGGCTCTAATCTGATAGTGGTAGTGGGGTGGTAGATGTCTAGTCTCCCTTATAGCTCTAATCTGATAGTGGTAGTGGGGTGGTAGATGTCTAGTCTCCTTTATGGCTCTAATCTGATAGTGGTAGTGGGGTGGTAGATGTCTAGTCTACTTCATGGCTCTAATCTGATAGTGGTAGATGTTTAGTCTCCCTTATGGCTCTAATCTGATAGTGGTAGTGGGGTGGTAGATGTCTAGTCTTCTTTATGGCTCTAATCTGATAGTGGTAGTGGGGTGATAGATGTCTAGTCTCCTTTATGGCTCTAATCTGATAGTGGTAGTGGGTTGGTAGATGTCTAGTCTCCTTTATGGCTCTAATCTGATAGTGGTAGTGGGGTGGTAGATGTCTAGTCTCCCTTATAGCTCTAATCTGATAGTGGTAGTGGGGTGGTAGATGTCTAGTCTCCTTTATGGCTCTAATCTGATAGTGGTAGTGGGGTGATAGATGTCTAGTCTCCTTTATGGCTCTAATCTGATAGTGGTAGTGGGGTGGTAGATGTCTAGTCTCCTTTATGTATCTAATCTGACAGTGGTAGATGTCTAGTCTCCTTTATGGCTCTAATCTGATAGTGGTAGTGGGGTGATAGATGTCTAGTCTCCTTTATGGCTCTAATCTGATAGTGGTAGTGGGGTGATAGATGTCTAGTCTCCCTTATGGCTCTAATATGATAGTGGTAGTGTGGTGGTAGATTTCTCCTTTATGGCTCTAATCTGATAGTGGTAGATGTCTAGTCTCCTTTATGGCTCGAATCTGATAGTGGTAGTGGGGTGATAGATGTCTAGTCTCCTTCATGGCTCTAATCTGATAGTGGTAGTGGGGTGGTAGATGTCTAGTCTCCTTTATGGCTCTAATCTGATAGTGGTAGTGGGGTGATAGATGTCTAGTCTCCCTTCTGGCTCTAATCTGATAGTGGTAGTGGGGTGATAGATGTCTAGTCTCCTTTATGGCTCTAATCTGATAGTGGTAGTGGGGTGGTAAATGTCTAGTCTCATTTAGGGCTCTAATCTGATAGTGGTAGATGTCTAGTCTCCTTTATGGCTCTAATCTGATAGTGGTAGATGTCTAGTCTCCTTTATGGCTCTAATCTGATAGTGGTAGTGGGGTGGTAGATGTCTAGTCTCCTTTATGGCTCTAATCTGATAGTGGTCGATGAAAAGTCTCCTTTATGGCTCTAATCTGATAGTGGTAGTGGGGTAGTAGATGTCTAGTCTCCTTTATGGCTCTAGTCTGATAGTGGTAGTGGGGTGATAGATGTCTAGTCTCCTTTATGGCTCTAATCTGATAGTGGTAGTGGGGTGGTAGATGTCTAGTCTTCTTTATGGCTCTAATCTGATAGTGGTAGTGGGGTGATAGATGTCTAGTCTCCTTTATGGCTCTAAAGAATAGTGGTAGTGGGGTGGTAGATGTCTAGTCTCCTTTATGGCTCTAATCTGATAGTGGTAGTGGGGTGGTAGATGTCTAGTCTACTTCATGGCTCTAATCTGATAGTGGTAGATGTTTAGTCTCCTTTATGGCTCTAATCTGATATTGCTAGTGGGGTAGTAGATGTCTAGTCTCCCTTATGGCTCTAATCTGATAGTGGTAGTGGGGTGGTAGATGTCTAGTCTTCTTTATGGCTCTAATCTGATAGTGGTAGTGGGGTGATAGATGTCTAGTCTCCTTTATGGCTCTAATCTGATAGTGGTAGTGGGGTGGTAGATGTCTAGTCTCCTTTATGGCTCTAATCTGATAGTGGTAGTGGGGTGGTAGATGTCTAGTCTCCCTTATAGCTCTAATCTGATAGTGGTAGTGGGGTGGTAGATGTCTAGTCTCCTTTATGGCTCTAATCTGATAGTGGTAGTGGGGTGATAGATGTCTAGTCTCCTTTATGGCTCTAATCTGATAGTGGTAGTGGGGTGGTAGATGTCTAGTCTCCTTTATGTATCTAATCTGACAGTGGTAGATGTCTAGTCTCCTTTATGGCTCTAATCTGATAGTGGTAGTGGGGTGATAGATGTCTAGTCTCCTTTATGGCTCTAATCTGATAGTGGTAGTGGGGTGATAGATGTCTAGTCTCCCTTATGGCTCTAATATGATAGTGGTAGTGTGGTGGTAGATTTCTCCTTTATGGCTCTAATCTGATAGTGGTAGATGTCTAGTCTCCTTTATGGCTCGAATCTGATAGTGGTAGTGGGGTGATAGATGTCTAGTCTCCTTCATGGCTCTAATCTGATAGTGGTAGTGGGGTGGTAGATGTCTAGTCTCCTTTATGGCTCTAATCTGATAGTGGTAGTGGGGTGGTAGATGTCTAGTCTCCCTTCTGGCTCTAATCTGATAGTGGTAGTGGAGTGATAGATGTCTAGTCTCCTTTATGGCTCTAATCTGATAGTGGTAGTGGGGTGGTAAATGTCTAGTCTCATTTATGGCTCTAATCTGATAGTGGTAGATGTCTAGTCTCCTTTATGGCTCTAATCTGATAGTGGTAGATGTCTAGTCTCCTTTATGGCTCTAATCTGATAGTGGTAGTGGGGTGGTAGATGTCTAGTCTCCTTTATGGCTCTAATCTGATAGTGGTCGATGAAAAGTCTCCTTTATGGCTCTAATCTGATAGTGGTAGTGGGGTAGTAGATGTCTAGTCTCCTTTATGGCTCTAGTCTGATAGTGGTAGTGGGGTGATAGATGTCTAGTCTCCTTTATGGCTCTAATCTGATAGTGGTAGTGGGGTGGTAGATGTCTAGTCTTCTTTATGACTCTAATCTGATAGTGGTAGTGGGGTGATAGATGTCTAGTCTCCTTTATGGCTCTAATCTGATAGTGGTAGATGTTTAGTCTCCTTTATGGCTCTAATCTGATATTGGTAGTGGGGTAGTAGATGTCTAGTCTCCCTTATGGCTCTAATCTGATAGTGGTAGTGGGGTGGTAGATGTCTAGTCTTCTTTATGGCTCTAATCTGATAGTGGTAGTGGGGTGATAGATGTCTAGTCTCCTTTATGGCTCTAATCTGATAGTGGTAGTGGGGTGGTAGATGTCTAGTCTCCTTTATGGCTCTAATCTGATAGTGGTAGTGGGGTGGTAGATGTCTAGTCTCCTTTATGAATCTAATCTGACAGTGGTAGATGTCTAGTCTCCTTTATGGCTCTAATCTGATAGTGGTAGATGTCTAGTCTCCTTTATGGCTCGAATCTGATAGTGGTAGTGGGGTGATAGATGTCTAGTCTCCTTCATGGCTCTAATCTGATAGTGGTAGATGTCTAGTCTCCTTTATGGCTCCAATCTGATAGTGGTAGTGGGGTGGTAGATGTCTAGTCTCCTTTATGGCTCTAATCTGATGGTGGTAGTGGGATGATAGATGTCTAGTCACCTTTATGGCTCTAATCTGATAGTGGTAGTGGGGTGATAGATGTCTAGTCTCCTTTATGGCTCTAATCTGATAGTGGTAGATGTCTAGTCTCCTTTATGGCTCTAATCTGATAGTGGTAGTGGGGTGATAGATGTCTAGTCTCCCTTTTGGCTCTAATCTGATAGTGGTAGTGGGGTGGTAGATGTCTAGTCTCCCTTATGGCTCTAATCTGATAGTGGTAGTGGGGTGGTAGATGTCTAGTCTCCCTTCTGGCTCTAATCTGATAGTGGTAGTGGGGTGATAGATGTCTAGTCTCCTTTATGGCTCTAATCTGATAGTGGTAGTGGGGTGGTAGATGTCTAGTCTCATTTATGGCTCTAATCTGATAGTGGTAGATGTCTAGTCTCCTTTATGGCTCTAATCTGATAGTGGTAGATGTCTAGTCTCCTTTATGGCTCTAATCTGATAGTGGTAGTGGGGTGATAGATGTCTAGTCTCCCTTTTGGCTCTAATCTGATAGTGGTAGTGGGGTGGTAGATGTCTAGTCTCCTTCATGGCTCTAATCTGATAGTGGTAGATGTCTAGTCTCCTTTATGGCTCCAATCTGATAGTGGTAGTGGGGTGGTAGATGTCTAGTCTCCTTTATGGCTCTAATCTGATAGTGGTAGTGGGATGATAGATGTCTAGTCACCTTTATGGCTCTAATCTGATAGTGGTAGTGGGGTGATAGATGTCTAGTCTCCTTTATGGCTCTAATCTGATAGTGGTAGATGTCTAGTCTCCTTTATGGCTCTAATCTGATAGTGGTAGTGGGGTGGTAGATGTCTAGTCTCCCTTTTGGCTCTAATCTGATAGTGGTAGTGGGGTGGTAGATGTCTAGTCTCCCTTATGGCTCTAATCTGATAGTGGTAGTGGGGTGGTAGATGTCTAGTCTCCCTTCTGGCTCTAATCTGATAGTGGTAGTGGGGTGATAGATGTCTAGTCTCCTTTATGGCTCTAATCTGATAGTGGTAGTGGGGTGGTAGATGTCTAGTCTCATTTATGGCTCTAATCTGATAGTGGTAGATGTCTAGTCTCCTTTATGGCTCTAATCTGATAGTGGTAGATGTCTAGTCTCCTTTATGGCTCTAATCTGATAGTGGTAGTGGGGTGGTAGATGTCTAGTCTCCCTTTTGGCTCTAATCTGATAGTGGTAGTGGGGTGGTAGATGTCTAGTCTCCCTTATGGCTCTAATCTGATAGTGGTAGTGGGGTGGTAGATGTCTAGTCTCCTTTATGGTTCTAATCTGATAGTGGTAGTGGGGTGATAGATGTCTAGTCTCCCTTCTGGCTCTAATCTGATAGTGGTAGTGGGGTGATATATGTCTAGTCTCCTTTATGGCTCTAATCTGATAGTGGTAGTGGGGTGGTAGATGTCTAGTCTCATTTATGGCTCTAATCTGATAGTGGTAGATGTCTAGTCTCCTTTATGGCTCTAATCTGATAGTGGTAGATGTCTAGTCTCCTTTATTTTTCTAATCTGATAGTGGTAGTGGGGTGGTAGATGTCTAGTCTCCTTTATGGCTCTAATCTGATAGTGGTCGATGAAAAGTCTCCTTTATGGCTCTAATCTGATAGTGGTAGTGGGGTAGTAGATGTCTAGTCTCCTTTATGGCTCTAGTCTGATAGTGGTAGTGGGGTGATAGATGTCTAGTCTCCTTTATGGCTCTAATCTGATAGTGGTAGTGGGGTGGTAGATGTCTAGTCTTCTTTATGGCTCTAATCTGATAGTGGTAGTGGGGTGATAGATGTCTAGTCTCCTTTATGGCTCTAATCTGATAGTGGTAGTGGGGTGGTAGATGTCTAGTCTCCTTTATGGCTCTAATCTGATAGTGGTAGTGGGGTGGTAGATGTCTAGTCTACTTCATGGCTCTAATCTGATAGTGGTAGATGTTTAGTCTCCTTTATGGCTCTAATCTGATATTGCTAGTGGGGTAGTAGATGTCTAGTCTCCCTTATGGCTCTAATCTGATAGTGGTAGTGGGGTGGTAGATGTCTAGTCTTCTTTATGGCTCTAATCTGATAGTGGTAGTGGGGTGATAGATGTCTAGTCTCCTTTATGGCTCTAGTCTGATAGTGGTAGTGGGGTGGTAGATGTCTAGTCTCCTTTATGGCTCTAATCTGATAGTGGTAGTGGGGTGGTAGATGTCTAGTCTCCCTTATAGCTCTAATCTGATAGTGGTAGTGGGGTGGTAGATGTCTAGTCTCCTTTATGGCTCTAATCTGATAGTGGTAGTGGGGTGATAGATGTCTAGTCTCCTTTATGGCTCTAATCTGATAGTGGTAGTGGGGTGGTAGATGTCTAGTCTCCTTTATGTATCTAATCTGACAGTGGTAGATGTCTAGTCTCCTTTATGGCTCTAATCTGATAGTGGTAGTGGGGTGATAGATGTCTAGTCTCCTTTATGGCTCTAATCTGATAGTGGTAGTGGGGTGATAGATGTCTAGTCTCCCTTATGGCTCTAATATGATAGTGGTAGTGTGGTGGTAGATTTCTCCTTTATGGCTCTAATCTGATAGTGGTAGATGTCTAGTCTCCTTTATGGCTCGAATCTGATAGTGGTAGTGGGGTGATAGATGTCTAGTCTCCTTCATGGCTTTAATCTGATAGTGGTAGTGGGGTGGTAGATGTCTAGTCTCCTTTATGGCTCTAATCTGATAGTGGTAGTGGGGTGATAGATGTCTAGTCTCCCTTCTGGCTCTAATCTGATAGTGGTAGTGGGGTGATAGATGTCTAGTCTCCTTTATGGCTCTAATCTGATAGTGGTAGTGGGGTGGTAAATGTCTAGTCTCATTTATGGCTCTAATCTGATAGTGGTAGATGTCTAGTCTCCTTTATGGCTCTAATCTGATAGTGGTAGATGTCTAGTCTCCTTTATGGCTCTAATCTGATAGTGGTAGTGGGGTGGTAGATGTCTAGTCTCCTTTATGGCTCTAATCTGATAGTGGTCGATGAAAAGTCTCCTTTATGGCTCTAATCTGATAGTGGTAGTGGGGTAGTAGATGTCTAGTCTCCTTTATGGCTCTAGTCTGATAGTGGTAGTGGGGTGATAGATGTCTAGTCTCCTTTATGGCTCTAATCTGATAGTGGTAGTGGGGTGGTAGATGTCTAGTCTTCTTTATGGCTCTAATCTGATAGTGGTAGTGGGGTGATAGATGTCTAGTCTCCTTTATGGCTCTAATCTGATAGTGGTAGATGTTTAGTCTCCTTTATGGCTCTAATCTGATATTGGTAGTGGGGTAGTAGATGTCTAGTCTCCCTTATGGCTCTAATCTGATAGTGGTAGTGGGGTGGTAGATGTCTAGTCTTCTTTATGGCTCTAATCTGATAGTGGTAGTGGGGTGATAGATGTCTAGTCTCCTTTATGGCTCTAATCTGATAGTGGTAGTGGGGTGGTAGATGTCTAGTCTCCCTTATGGCTCTAATCTGATAGTGGTAGTGGGGTGGTAGATGTCTAGTCTCCCTTATAGCTCTAATCTGATAGTGGTAGTGGGGTGGTAGATGTCTAGTCTCCTTTATGGCTCTAATCTGATAGTGGTAGTGGGGTGATAGATGTCTAGTCTCCTTTATGGCTCTAATCTGATAGTGGTAGTGGTGTGGTAGATGTCTAGTCTCCTTTATGAATCTAATCTGACAGTGGTAGATGTCTAGTCTCCTTTATGGCTCTAATCTGATAGTGGTAGTGGGGTGATAGATGTCTAGTCTCCTTTATGGCTCTAATCTGATAGTGGTAGTGGGGTGATAGATGTCTAGTCTCCCTTATGGCTCTAATATGATAGTGGTAGTGTGGTGGTAGATTTCTCCTTTATGGCTCTAATCTGATAGTGGTAGATGTCTAGTCTCCTTTATGGCTCGAATCTGATAGTGGTAGTGGGGTGATAGATGTCTAGTCTCCTTCATGGCTCTAATCTGATAGTGGTAGATGTCTAGTCTCCTTTATGGCTCTAATCTGATAGTGGTAGTGGGGTGGTAGATGTCTAGTCTCCTTTATGGCTCTAATCTGATAGTGGTAGTGGGATGATAGATGTCTAGTCACCTTTATGGCTCTAATCTGATAGTGGTAGTGGGGTGATAGATGTCTAGTCTCCTTTATGGCTCTAATCTGATAGTGGTAGTGGGGTGGTAGATGTGTAGTCTCATTTATGGCACTAATCTGATAGTGGTAGATGTCTAGTCTCCTTTATGGCTCTAATCTGATAGTGGTAGATGTCTAGTCTCCTTTATGGCTCTAATCTGATAGTGGTAGTGGGGTGATAGATGTCTAGTCTCCCTTATGGCTCTAATCTGATAGTGGTAGTGGGGTGGTAGATGTCTAGTCTCCCTTATGGCTCTAATCTGATAGTGGTAGTGGGGTGGAGGATGTCTAGTCTCCTTTATGGCTCTAATCTGATAGTGGTAGTGGGGTGATAGATGTCTAGTCTCCCTTATGGCTCTAATATGATAGTGGTAGTGGGGTGGTAGAATTCTCCTTAATGGCTTTAATCTGATAGTGGTATTGGGGTGGTAGATGTCTAGTCTCCTTTATGGCTCTAATCTGATAGTGGTAGTGGGGTAGTAGATGTCTAGTCTCCTTTATGGCTCTAATCTGATAGTGGTAGTGGGGTGATAGATGTCTAGTCTCCCTTATGGCTCTAATCTGATAGTGGTAGTGGGGTGGTAGATGTCTAGTCTCCTTTATGGCTCTAATCTGATAGTGGTAATGGGGTGGTAGATGTCTAGTCTCCTTTATGGCTCTAATCTGATAGTGGTAGTGGGGTGATAGATGTCTAGTCTCCTTTATGGCTCTAATCTGATAGTGGTAGTGGGGTGGTAGATGTCTAGTCTCCTTTATGGCTCTAATCTGATAGTGGTAGTAGGGTGATAGATGTCTAGTCTCCCTTCTGGCTCTAATCTGATAGTGGTAGTGGGGTGATAGATGTCTAGTCTCCTTTATGGCTCTAATCTGATAGTGGTAGTGGGGTGGTAGATGTCTAGTCTCATTTATGGCTCTAATCTGATAGTGGTAGATGTCTAGTCTCCTTTATGGCTCTAATCTGATAGTGGTAGATGTCTAGTCTCCTTTATGGCTCTAATCTGATAGTGGTAGTGGGGTGATAGATGTCTAGTCTCCCTTATGGCTCTAATCTGATAGTGGTAGTGGGGTGGTAGATGTCTAGTCTCCCTTATGGCTCTAATCTGATAGTGGTCGATGAAAAGTCTCCTTTATGGCTCTAATCTGATAGTGGTAGTGGGGTGATAGATGTCTAGTCTCCCTTATGGCTGTAATATGATAGTGGTAGTGGGGTGGTATATTTCTCCTTAATGGCTATAATCTGATAGTGGTATTGGGGTGGTAGATGTCTAGTCTCCTTTATGGCTCTAATCTGATAGTGGTAGTGGGGTAGTAGATGTCTAGTCTCCTTTATGGCTCTAGTCTGATAGTGCTAGTGGGGTGATAGATGTCTAGTCTCCTTTATGGCTCTAATCTGACAGTGGTAGTGGGGTGGTAGATGTCTAGTCTTCTTTATGGCTCTAATCTGATAGTGGTAGTGGGGTGATAGATGTCTAGTCTCCTTTATGGCTCTAATCTGATAGTGGTAGTGGGGTGGTAGATGTCTAGTCTACTTCATGGCTCTAATCTGATAGTGGTAGATGTTTAGTCTCCTTTATGGCTCTAATCTGATATTGGTAGTGGGGTAGTAGATGTCTAGTCTCCCTTATGGCTCTAATCTGATAGTGGTAGTGGGGTGGTAGATGTCTAGTCTTCTTTATGGCTCTAATCTGATAGTGCTAGTGGGGTGATAGATGTCTAGTCTCCTTTATGGCTCTAATCTGATAGTGGTAGTGGGGTGGTAGATGTCTAGTCTCCTTTATGGCTCTAATCTGATAGTGGTAGTGGGGTGGTAGATGTCTAGTCTCCCTTATAGCTCTAATCTGATAGTGGTAGTGGGGTGGTAGATGTCTAGTCTCCTTTATGGCTCTAATCTGATAGTGGTAGTGGGGTGATAGATGTCTAGTCTCCTTTATGGCTCTAATCTGATAGTGGTAGTGGGGTGGTAGATGTCTAGTCTCCTTTATGGCTCTAATCTGACAGTGGTAGATGTCTAGTCTCCTTTATGGCTCTAATCTGATAGTGGTAGTGGGGTGATAGATGTCTAGTCTCCTTTATGGCTCTAATCTGATAGTGGTAGTGGGGTGATAGATGTCTAGACTCCCTTATGGCTCTAATATGATAGTGGTAGTGTGGTGGTAGATTTCTCCTTTATGGCTCTAATCTGATAGTGGTAGATGTCTAGTCTCCTTTATGGCTCGAATCTGATAGTGGTAGTGGGGTGGTAGATGTCTAGTCTCCTTTATGGCTCTAATCTGATAGTGGTAATGGGGTGGTAGATGTCTAGTCTCCTTTATGGCTCTAATCTGATAGTGGTAGTGGGGTGATAGATGTCTAGTCTCCTTTATGGCTCTAATTTGATAGTGGTAGTGGGGTGGTAGATGTCTAGTCTCCTTTATGGCTCTAATCTGATAGTGGTAGTAGGGTGATAGATGTCTAGTCTCCCTTCTGGCTCTAATCTGATAGTGGTAGTGGGGTGATAGATGTCTAGTCTCCTTTATGGCTCTAATCTGATAGTGGTAGTGGGGTGGTAGATGTCTAGTCTCATTTATGGCTCTAATCTGATAGTGGTAGATGTCTAGTCTCCTTTATGGCTCTAATCTGATAGTGGTAGATGTCTAGTCTCCTTTATGGCTCTAATCTGATAGTGGTAGTGGGGTGATAGATGTCTAGTCTCCCTTATGGCTCTAATCTGATAGTGGTAGTGGGGTGGTAGATGTCTAGTCTCCCTTATGGCTCTAATCTGATAGTGGTCGATGAAAAGTCTCCTTTATGGCTCTAATCTGATAGTGGTAGTGGGGTGATAGATGTCTAGTCTCCCTTATGGCTGTAATATGATAGTGGTAGTGGGGTGGTATATTTCTCCTTAATGGCTATAATCTGATAGTGGTATTGGGGTGGTAGATGTCTAGTCTCCTTTATGGCTCTAATCTGATAGTGGTAGTGGGGTAGTAGATGTCTAGTCTCCTTTATGGCTCTAGTCTGATAGTGCTAGTGGGGTGATAGATGTCTAGTCTCCTTTATGGCTCTAATCTGACAGTGGTAGTGGGGTGGTAGATGTCTAGTCTTCTTTATGGCTCTAATCTGATAGTGGTAGTAGGGTGATAGATGTCTAGTCTCCTTTATGGCTCTAATCTGATAGTGGTAGTGGGGTGGTAGATGTCTAGTCTCCTTTACGGCTCTAATCTGATAGTGGTAGTGGGGTGGTAGATGTCTAGTCTACTTCATGGCTCTAATCTGATAGTGGTAGATGTTTAGTCTCCTTTATGGCTCTAATCTGATATTGGTAGTGGGGTAGTAGATGTCTAGTCTCCTTTATGGCTCTAATCTGATAGTGGTAGTGGGGTGGTAGATGTCTAGTCTTCTTTATGGCTCTAATCTGATAGTGGTAGTGGGGTGATAGATGTCTAGTCTCCTTTATGGCTCTAATCTGATAGTGGTAGTGGGGTGGTAGATGTCTAGTCTCCTTTATGGCTCTAATCTGATAGTGGTAGTGGGGTGGTAGATGTCTAGTCTCCCTTATAGCTCTAATCTGATAGTGGTAGTGGGGTGGTAGATGTCTAGTCTCCTTTATGGCTCTAATCTGATAGTGGTAGTGGGGTGATAGATGTCTAGTCTCCTTTATGGCTCTAATCTGATAGTGGTAGTGGGGTGGTAGATGTCTAGTCTCCTTTATGAATCTAATCTGACAGTGGTAGATGTCTAGTCTCCTTTATGGCTCTAATCTGATAGTGGTAGTGGGGTGATAGATGTCTAGTCTCCTTTATGGCTCTAATCTGATAGTGGTAGTGGGGTGATAGATGTCTAGACTCCCTTATGGCTCTAATATGATAGTGGTAGTGTGGTGGTAGATTTCTCCTTTATGGCTCTAATCTGATAGTGGTAGATGTCTAGTCTCCTTTATGGCTCGAATCTGATAGTGGTAGTGGTAGATGTCTAGTCTCCTTCATGGCTCTAATCTGATAGTGGTAGATGTCTAGTCTCCTTTATGGCTCTAATCTGATAGTGGTAGTGGGGTGGTAGATGTCTAGTCTCCTTTATGGCTCTAATCTGATAGTGGTAGTGGGATGATAGATGTCTAGTCACCTTTATGGCTCTAATCTGATAGTGGTAGTGGGGTGATAGATGTCTAGTCTCCTTTATGGCTCTAATCTGATAGTGGTAGTGGGGTGGTAGATGTCTAGTCTCCTTTATGGCTCTAATCTGATAGTGGTAGTGGGGTGATAGATGTCTAGTCTCCCTTCTGGCTCTAATCTGATAGTGCTAGTGTGGTGGTAGATTTCTCCTTTATGGCTCTAATCTGATAGTGGTAGTGGGGTGGTAGATGTCTAGTCTCCTTTATGGCTCTAATCGGAGAGTGGTAGATGTCTAGTCTCCTTTATGGCTCTAATCTGATAGTGGTAGTGGGGTAGTAGATGTCTAGTCTCCTTTATGGCTCTAATCTGATAGTGGTAGTGGGGTGATAGATGTCTAGTCTCCCTTATGGCTCTAATCTGATAGTGGTAGTGGGGTGATAGATGTCTAGTCTCCCTTATGGCTCTAATCTGATAGTGGTAGTGGGGTGGTAGATGTCTAGTCTCCCTTATGGCTCTAATCTGATAGTGGTAGTGGGGTGGAGGATGTCTAGTCTCCTTTATGGCTCTAATCTGATAGTGGTAGTGGGGTGATAGATGTCTAGTCTCCCTTATGGCTCTAATATGATAGTGGTAGTGGGGTGGTAGAATTCTCCTTAATGGCTTTAATCTGATAGTGGTATTGGGGTGGTAGATGTCTAGTCTCCTTTATGGCTCTAATCTGATAGTGGTAGTGGGGTAGTAGATGTCTAGTCTCCTTTATGGCTCTAATCTGATAGTGGTAGTGGGGTGATAGATGTCTAGTCTCCCTTATGGCTCTAATCTGATAGTGGTAGTGGGGTGGTAGATGTCTAGTCTCCTTTATGGCTCTAATCTGATAGTGGTAATGGGGTGGTAGATGTCTAGTCTCCTTTATGGCTCTAATCTGATAGTGGTAGTGGGGTGGTAGATGTGTAGTCTCATTTATGGCACTAATCTGATAGTGGTAGATGTCTAGTCTCCTTTATGGCTCTAATCTGATAGTGGTAGATGTCTAGTCTCCTTTATGGCTCTAATCTGATAGTGGTAGTGGGGTGATAGATGTCTAGTCTCCCTTATGGCTCTAATCTGATAGTGGTAGTGGGGTGGTAGATGTCTAGTCTCCCTTATGGCTCTAATCTGATAGTGGTAGTGGGGTGGAGGATGTCTAGTCTCCTTTATGGCTCTAATCTGATAGTGGTAGTGGGGTGATAGATGTCTAGTCTCCCTTATGGCTCTAATATGATAGTGGTAGTGGGGTGGTAGAATTCTCCTTAATGGCTTTAATCTGATAGTGGTATTGGGGTGGTAGATGTCTAGTCTCCTTTATGGCTCTAATCTGATAGTGGTAGTGGGGTAGTAGATGTCTAGTCTCCTTTATGGCTCTAATCTGATAGTGGTAGTGGGGTGATAGATGTCTAGTCTCCCTTATGGCTCTAATCTGATAGTGGTAGTGGGGTGGTAGATGTCTAGTCTCCTTTATGGCTCTAATCTGATAGTGGTAATGGGGTGGTAGATGTCTAGTCTCCTTTATGGCTCTAATCTGATAGTGGTAGTGGGGTGATAGATGTCTAGTCTCCTTTATGGCTCTAATCTGATAGTGGTAGTGGGGTGGTAGATGTCTAGTCTCCTTTATGGCTCTAATCTGATAGTGGTAGTAGGGTGATAGATGTCTAGTCTCCCTTCTGGCTCTAATCTGATAGTGGTAGTGGGGTGATAGATGTCTAGTCTCCTTTATGGCTCTAATCTGATAGTGGTAGTGGGGTGGTAGATGTCTAGTCTCATTTATGGCTCTAATCTGATAGTGGTAGATGTCTAGTCTCCTTTATGGCTCTAATCTGATAGTGGTAGATGTCTAGTCTCCTTTATGGCTCTAATCTGATAGTGGTAGTGGGGTGATAGATGTCTAGTCTCCCTTATGGCTCTAATCTGATAGTGGTAGTGGGGTGGTAGATGTCTAGTCTCCCTTATGGCTCTAATCTGATAGTGGTCGATGAAAAGTCTCCTTTATGGCTCTAATCTGATAGTGGTAGTGGGGTGATAGATGTCTAGTCTCCCTTATGGCTGTAATATGATAGTGGTAGTGGGGTGGTATATTTCTCCTTAATGGCTATAATCTGATAGTGGTATTGGGGTGGTAGATGTCTAGTCTCCTTTATGGCTCTAATCTGATAGTGGTAGTGGGGTAGTAGATGTCTAGTCTCCTTTATGGCTCTAGTCTGATAGTGCTAGTGGGGTGATAGATGTCTAGTCTCCTTTATGGCTCTAATCTGACAGTGGTAGTGGGGTGGTAGATGTCTAGTCTTCTTTATGGCTCTAATCTGATAGTGGTAGTGGGGTGATAGATGTCTAGTCTCCTTTATGGCTCTAATCTGATAGTGGTAGTGGGGTGGTAGATGTCTAGTCTCCTTTACGGCTCTAATCTGATAGTGGTAGTGGGGTGGTAGATGTCTGGTCTACTTCATGGCTCTAATCTGATAGTGGTAGATGTTTAGTCTCCTTTATGGCTCTAATCTGATATTGGTAGTGGGGTAGTAGATGTCTAGTCTCCCTTATGGCTCTAATCTGATAGTGGTAGTGGGGTGGTAGATGTCTAGTCTTCTTTATGGCTCTAATCTGATAGTGCTAGTGGGGTGATAGATGTCTAGTCTCCTTTATGGCTCTAATCTGATAGTGGTAGTGGGGTGGTAGATGTCTAGTCTCCTTTATGGCTCTAATCTGATAGTGGTAGTGGGGTGGTAGATGTCTAGTCTCCCTTATAGCTCTAATCTGATAGTGGTAGTGGGGTGGTAGATGTCTAGTCTCCTTTATGGCTCTAATCTGATAGTGGTAGTGGGGTGATAGATGTCTAGTCTCCTTTATGGCTCTAATCTGATAGTGGTAGTGGGGTGGTAGATGTCTAGTCTCCTTTATGAATCTAATCTGACAGTGGTAGATGTCTAGTCTCCTTTATGGCTCTAATCTGATAGTGGTAGTGGGGTGATAGATGTCTAGTCTCCTTTATGGCTCTAATCTGATAGTGGTAGTGGGGTGATAGATGTCTAGACTCCCTTATGGCTCTAATATGATAGTGGTAGTGTGGTGGTAGATTTCTCCTTTATGGCTCTAATCTGATAGTGGTAGATGTCTAGTCTCCTTTATGGCTCGAATCTGATAGTGGTAGTGGTAGATGTCTAGTCTCCTTCATGGCTCTAATCTGATAGTGGTAGATGTCTAGTCTCCTTTATGGCTCTAATCTGATAGTGGTAGTGGGGTGGTAGATGTCTAGTCTCCTTTATGGCTCTAATCTGATAGTGGTAGTGGGATGATAGATGTCTAGTCACCTTTATGGCTCTAATCTGATAGTGGTAGTGGGGTGATAGATGTCTAGTCTCCTTTATGGCTCTAATCTGATAGTGGTAGTGGGGTGGTAGATGTCTAGTCTCCTTTATGGCTCTAATCTGATAGTGGTAGTGGGGTGATAGATGTCTAGTCTCCCTTCTGGCTCTAATCTGATAGTGCTAGTGTGGTGGTAGATTTCTCCTTTATGGCTCTAATCTGATAGTGGTAGTGGGGTGGTAGATGTGTAGTCTCATTTATGGCTCTAATCTGAGAGTGGTAGATGTCTAGTCTCCTTTATGGCTCTAATCTGATAGTGGTAGTGGGGTAGTAGATGTCTAGTCTCCTTTATGGCTCTAATCTGATAGTGGTAGTGGGGTGATAGATGTCTAGTCTCCCTTATGGCTCTAATCTGATAGTGGTAGTGGGGTGATAGATGTCTAGTCTCCCTTATGGCTCTAATCTGATAGTGGTAGTGGGGTGGTAGATGTCTAGTCTCCCTTATGGCTCTAATCTGATAGTGGTAGTGGGGTGGAGGATGTCTAGTCTCCTTTATGGCTCTAATCTGATAGTGGTAGTGGGGTGATAGATGTCTAGTCTCCCTTATGGCTCTAATATGATAGTGGTAGTGGGGTGGTAGAATTCTCCTTAATGGCTTTAATCTGATAGTGGTATTGGGGTGGTAGATGTCTAGTCTCCTTTATGGCTCTAATCTGATAGTGGTAGTGGGGTAGTAGATGTCTAGTCTCCTTTATGGCTCTAATCTGATAGTGGTAGTGGGGTGATAGATGTCTAGTCTCCCTTATGGCTCTAATCTGATAGTGGTAGTGGGGTGGTAGATGTCTAGTCTCCTTTATGGCTCTAATCTGATAGTGGTAATGGGGTGGTAGATGTCTAGTCTCCTTTATGGCTCTAATCTGATAGTGGTAGTGGGGTGATAGATGTCTAGTCTCCTTTATGGCTCTAATCTGATAGTGGTAGTGGGGTGGTAGATGTCTAGTCTCCTTTATGGCTCTAATCTGATAGTGGTAGTAGGGTGATAGATGTCTAGTCTCCCTTCTGGCTCTAATCTGATAGTGGTAGTGGGGTGATAGATGTCTAGTCTCCCTTATGGCTCTAATCTGATAGTGGTAGTGGGGTGGTAGATGTCTAGTCTCCCTTATGGCTCTAATCTGATAGTGGTAGTGGGGTGGAGGATGTCTAGTCTCCTTTATGGCTCTAATCTGATAGTGGTAGTGGGGTGATAGATGTCTAGTCTCCCTTATGGCTCTAATATGATAGTGGTAGTGGGGTGGTAGAATTCTCCTTAATGGCTTTAATCTGATAGTGGTATTGGGGTGGTAGATGTCTAGTCTCCTTTATGGCTCTAATCTGATAGTGGTAGTGGGGTAGTAGATGTCTAGTCTCCTTTATGGCTCTAATCTGATAGTGGTAGTGGGGTGATAGATGTCTAGTCTCCCTTATGGCTCTAATCTGATAGTGGTAGTGGGGTGGTAGATGTCTAGTCTCCTTTATGGCTCTAATCTGATAGTGGTAATGGGGTGGTAGATGTCTAGTCTCCTTTATGGCTCTAATCTGATAGTGGTAGTGGGGTGATAGATGTCTAGTCTCCTTTATGGCTCTAATCTGATAGTGGTAGTGGGGTGGTAGATGTCTAGTCTCCTTTATGGCTCTAATCTGATAGTGGTAGTAGGGTGATAGATGTCTAGTCTCCCTTCTGGCTCTAATCTGATAGTGGTAGTGGGGTGATAGATGTCTAGTCTCCTTTATGGCTCTAATCTGATAGTGGTAGTGGGGTGGTAGATGTCTAGTCTCATTTATGGCTCTAATCTGATAGTGGTAGATGTCTAGTCTCCTTTATGGCTCTAATCTGATAGTGGTAGATGTCTAGTCTCCTTTATGGCTCTAATCTGATAGTGGTAGTGGGGTGATAGATGTCTAGTCTCCCTTATGGCTCTAATCTGATAGTGGTAGTGGGGTGGTAGATGTCTAGTCTCCCTTATGGCTCTAATCTGATAGTGGTCGATGAAAAGTCTCCTTTATGGCTCTAATCTGATAGTGGTAGTGGGGTGATAGATGTCTAGTCTCCCTTATGGCTGTAATATGATAGTGGTAGTGGGGTGGTATATTTCTCCTTAATGGCTATAATCTGATAGTGGTATTGGGGTGGTAGATGTCTAGTCTCCTTTATGGCTCTAATCTGATAGTGGTAGTGGGGTAGTAGATGTCTAGTCTCCTTTATGGCTCTAGTCTGATAGTGCTAGTGGGGTGATAGATGTCTAGTCTCCTTTATGGCTCTAATCTGACAGTGGTAGTGGGGTGGTAGATGTCTAGTCTTCTTTATGGCTCTAATCTGATAGTGGTAGTGGGGTGATAGATGTCTAGTCTCCTTTATGGCTCTAATCTGATAGTGGTAGTGGGGTGGTAGATGTCTAGTCTCCTTTACGGCTCTAATCTGATAGTGGTAGTGGGGTGGTAGATGTCTAGTCTACTTCATGGCTCTAATCTGATAGTGGTAGATGTTTAGTCTCCTTTATGGCTCTAATCTGATATTGGTAGTGGGGTAGTAGATGTCTAGTCTCCTTTATGGCTCTAATCTGATAGTGGTAGTGGGGTGATAGATGTCTAGTCTCCTTTATGGCTCTAATCTGATAGTGGTAGTGGGGTGGTAGATGTCTAGTCTCCTTTATGGCTCTAATCTGATAGTGGTAGTGGGGTGGTAGATGTCTAGTCTCCCTTATAGCTCTAATCTGATAGTGGTAGTGGGGTGGTAGATGTCTAGTCTCCTTTATGGCTCTAATCTGATAGTGGTAGTGGGGTGATAGATGTCTAGTCTCCTTTATGGCTCTAATCTGATAGTGGTAGTGGGGTGGTAGATGTCTAGTCTCCTTTATGAATCTAATCTGACAGTGGTAGATGTCTAGTCTCCTTTATGGCTCTAATCTGATAGTGGTAGTGGGGTGATAGATGTCTAGTCTCCTTTATGGCTCTAATCTGATAGTGGTAGTGGGGTGATAGATGTCTAGACTCCCTTATGGCTCTAATATGATAGTGGTAGTGTGGTGGTAGATTTCTCCTTTATGGCTCTAATCTGATAGTGGTAGATGTCTAGTCTCCTTTATGGCTCGAATCTGAGAGTGGTAGTGGTAGATGTCTAGTCTCCTTCATGGCTCTAATCTGATAGTGGTAGATGTCTAGTCTCCTTTATGGCTCTAATCTGATAGTGGTAGTGGGGTGGTAGATGTCTAGTCTCCTTTATGGCTCTAATCTGATAGTGGTAGTGGGATGATAGATGTCTAGTCACCTTTATGGCTCTAATCTGATAGTGGTAGTGGGGTGATAGATGTCTAGTCTCCTTTATGGCTCTAATCTGATAGTGGTAGTGGGGTGGTAGATGTCTAGTCTCCTTTATGGCTCTAATCTGATAGTGGTAGTGGGGTGATAGATGTCTAGTCTCCCTTCTGGCTCTAATCTGATAGTGCTAGTGTGGTGGTAGATTTCTCCTTTATGGCTCTAATCTGATAGTGGTAGTGGGGTGGTAGATGTGTAGTCTCATTTATGGCTCTAATCTGAGAGTGGTAGATGTCTAGTCTCCTTTATGGCTCTAATCTGATAGTGGTAGTGGGGTAGTAGATGTCTAGTCTCCTTTATGGCTCTAATCTGATAGTGGTAGTGGGGTGATAGATGTCTAGTCTCCCTTATGGCTCTAATCTGATAGTGGTAGTGGGGTGGTAGATGTCTAGTCTCCTTTATGTCTCTAATCTGATAGTGGTAGTGGGGTGGTAGATGTCTAGTCTCCTTTATGGCTCTAATATGATAGTGGTAGTGGTAGATGTCTAGTCTCCTTCATGGCTCTAATCTGATAGTGGTAGATGTCTAGTCTCCTTTATGGCTCTAATCTGATAGTGGTAGTGGGGTGGTAGATGTCTAGTCTCCTTTATGGCTCTAATCTGATAGTGGTAGTGGGATGATAGATGTCTAGTCACCTTTATGGCTCTAATCTGATAGTGGTAGTGGGGTGATAGATGTCTAGTCTCCTTTATGGCTCTAATCTGATAGTGGTAGTGGGGTGGTAGATGTCTAGTCTCCTTTATGGCTCTAATCTGATAGTGGTAGTGGGGTGATAGATGTCTAGTCTCCCTTCTGGCTCTAATCTGATAGTGCTAGTGTGGTGGTAGATTTCTCCTTTATGGCTCTAATCTGATAGTGGTAGTGGGGTGGTAGATGTGTAGTCTCCTTTATGGCTCTAATCTGAGAGTGGTAGATGTCTAGTCTCCTTTATGGCTCTAATCTGATAGTGGTAGTGGGGTGGTAGATGTCTAGTCTCCTTTATGGCTCTAATCTGATAGTGGTAGTGGGGTGATAGATGTCTAGTCTCCCTTATGGCTCTAATCTGATAGTGGTAGTGGGGTGGTAGATGTCTAGTCTCCTTTATGTCTCTAATCTGATAGTGGTAGTGGGGTGGTAGATGTCTAGTCTCCTTTATGGCTCTAATCTGATAGTGGTAGTGGGGTGGTAGATGTCTAGTCTCCTTTATGGCTCTAATCTGATAGTGGTAGTGGGGTGATAGATGTCTTGTCTCCCTTCTGGCTCTAATCTGATAGTGGTAGTGAGGTGATAGATGTCTAGTCTCCTTTATGGCTCTAATCTGATAGTGGTAGTGGGGTGGTAGATGTCTAGTCTCATTTATGGCTCTAATCTGATAGTGGTAGATGTCTAGTCTCCTTTATGGCTCTAATCTGATAGTGGTAGATGTCTAGTCTCCTTTATGGCTCTAATCTGATAGTGGGAGTGGGGTGATAGATGTCTAGTCTCCCTTATGGCTCTAATCTGATAGTGGTAGTGGGGTGGTAGATGTCTAGTCTCCTTTATGGCTCTAATCTGATAGTGGTTGATGAAAAGTCTCCTTTATGGCTCTAATCTGATAGTGGTAGTGGGGTGATAGATGTCTAGTCTCCCTTATGGCTCTAATATGATAGTGGTAGTGGGGTGGTAAATTTCTCCTTAATGGCTATAATCTGATAGTGGTATTGGGGTGGTAGATGTCTAGTCTCCTTTATGGCTCTAATCTGATAGTGGTAGTGGGGTGGTAGATGTCTAGTCTCCTTTATGAATCTAATCTGACAGTGGTAGATGTCTAGTCTCCTTTATGGCTCTAATCTGATAGTGGTAGTGGGGTGATAGATGTCTAGTCTCCTTTATGGCTCTAATCTGATAGTGGTAGTGGGGTGATAGATGTCTAGACTCCCTTATGGCTCTAATATGATAGTGGTAGTGTGGTGGTAGATTTCTCCTTTATGGCTCTAATCTGATAGTGGTAGATGTCTAGTCTCCTTTATGGCTCGAATCTGATAGTGGTAGTGGTAGATGTCTAGTCTCCTTCATGGCTCTAATCTGATAGTGGTAGATGTCTAGTCTCCTTTATGGCTCTAATCTGATAGTGGTAGTGGGGTGGTAGATGTCTAGTCTCCTTTATGGCTCTAATCTGATAGTGGTAGTGGGATGATAGATGTCTAGTCACCTTTATGGCTCTAATCTGATAGTGGTAGTGGGCTGATAGATGTCTAGTCTCCTTTATGGCTCTAATCTGATAGTGGTAGTGGGGTGGTAGATGTCTAGTCTCCTTTATGGCTCTAATCTGATAGTGGTAGTGGGGTGATAGATGTCTAGTCTCCCTTCTGGCTCTAATCTGATAGTGCTAGTGTGGTGGTAGATTTCTCCTTTATGGCTCTAATCTGATAGTGGTAGTGGGGTGGTAGATGTGTAGTCTCATTTATGGCTCTAATCTGAGAGTGGTAGATGTCTAGTCTCCTTTATGGCTCTAATCTGATAGTGGTAGTGGGGTAGTAGATGTCTAGTCTCCTTTATGGCTCTAATCTGATAGTGGTAGTGGGGTGATAGATGTCTAGTCTCCCTTATGGCTCTAATCTGATAGTGGTAGTGGGGTGGTAGATGTCTAGTCTCCTTTATGTCTCTAATCTGATAGTGGTAGTGGGGTGGTAGATGTCTAGTCTCCTTTATGGCTCTAATCTGATAGTGGTAGTGGTAGATGTCTAGTCTCCTTCATGGCTCTAATCTGATAGTGGTAGATGTCTAGTCTCCTTTATGGCTCTAATCTGATAGTGGTAGTGGGGTGGTAGATGTCTAGTCTCCTTTATGGCTCTAATCTGATAGTGGTAGTGGGATGATAGATGTCTAGTCACCTTTATGGCTCTAATCTGATAGTGGTAGTGGGGTGATAGATGTCTAGTCTCCTTTATGGCTCTAATCTGATAGTGGTAGTGGGGTGGTAGATGTCTAGTCTCCTTTATGGCTCTAATCTGATAGTGGTAGTGGGGTGATAGATGTCTAGTCTCCCTTCTGGCTCTAATCTGATAGTGGTAGTGTGGTGGTAGATTTCTCCTTTATGGCTCTAATCTGATAGTGGTAGTGGGGTGGTAGATGTCTAGTCTCCTTTATGGCTCTAATCTGAGAGTGGTAGATGTCTAGTCTCCTTTATGGCTCTAATCTGATAGTGGTAGTGGGGTAGTAGATGTCTAGTCTCCTTTATGGCTCTAATCTGATAGTGGTAGTGGGGTGATAGATGTCTAGTCTCCCTTATGGCTCTAATCTGATAGTGGTAGTGGGGTGGTAGATGTCTAGTCTCCTTTATGTCTCTAATCTGATAGTGGTAGTGGGGTGGTAGATGTCTAGTCTCCTTTATGGCTCTAATCTGATAGTGGTAGTGGGGTGGTAGATGTCTAGTCTCCTTTATGGCTCTAATCTGATAGTGGTAGTGGGGTGGTAGATGTCTAGTCTCCCTTCTGGCTCTAATCTGATAGTGGTAGTGGGGTGATAGATGTCTAGTCTCCTTTATGGCTCTAATCTGATAGTGGTAGTGGGGTGGTAGATGTCTAGTCTCATTTATGGCTCTAATCTGATAGTGGTAGATGTCTAGTCTCCTTTATGGCTCTAATCTGATAGTGGTAGATGTCTAGTCTCCTTTATGGCTCTAATCTGATAGTGGGAGTGGGGTGATAGATGTCTAGTCTCCCTTATGGCTCTAATCTGATAGTGGTAGTGGGGTGGTAGATGTCTAGTCTCCTTTATGGCTCTAATCTGATAGTGGTTGATGAAAAGTCTCCTTTATGGCTCTAATCTGATAGTGGTAGTGGGGTGATAGATGTCTAGTCTCCCTTATGGCTCTAATATGATAGTGGTAGTGGGGTGGTAGATGTCTAGTCTCCTTTATGTCTCTAATCTGATAGTGGTAGTGGGGTGGTAGATGTCTAGTCTCCTTTATGAATCTAATCTGACAGTGGTAGATGTCTAGTCTCCTTTATGGCTCTAATCTGATAGTGGTAGTGGGGTGATAGATGTCTAGTCTCCTTTATGGCTCTAATCTGATAGTGGTAGTGGGGTGATAGATGTCTAGACTCCCTTATGGCTCTAATATGATAGTGGTAGTGTGGTGGTAGATTTCTCCTTTATGGCTCTAATCTGATAGTGGTAGATGTCTAGTCTCCTTTATGGCTCGAATCTGATAGTGGTAGTGGGGTGGTAGATGTCTAGTCTCCTTTATGGCTCTAATCTGATAGTGGTAGTGGGATGATAGATGTCTAGTCACCTTTATGGCTCTAATCTGATAGTGGTAGTGTGGTGGTAGATTTATCCTTTATGGCTCTAATCTGATAGTGGTAGTGGGGTGGTAGATGTGTAGTCTCATTTATGGCACTAATCTGATAGTGGTAGATGTCTAGTCTCCTTTATGGCTCTAATCTAAGAGTGGTAGATGTCTAGTCTCCTTTATGGCTCTAATCTGATAGTGGTAGTGGGGTGATAGATGTCTAGTCTCCTTTATGGCTCTAATCTGATAGTGGTAGTGGGGTGATAGAATTCTTCTTAATGGCTTTAATCTGATAGTGGTATTGGGGTGGTAGATGTCTAGTCTCCTTTATGGCTCTAATCTGATAGTGGTAGTGGGGTGATAGATGTCTAGTCTCCCTTATGGCTCTAATCTGATAGTGGTAGTGGGGTGGTAGATGTCTAGTCTCCTTTATGTCTCTAATCTGATAGTGGTAGTGGGGTGGTAGATGTCTAGTCTCCTTTATGGCTCTAATCTGATAGTGGTAGTGGGGTGGTAGATGTCTAGTCTCCTTTATGGCTCTAATCTGATAGTGGTAGTGGGGTGGTAGATGTCTAGTCTCCCTTCTGGCTCTAATCTGATAGTGGTAGTGGGGTGGTAGATGTCTAGTCTCCTTTATGGCTCTAATCTGATAGTGGTAGTGGGGTGGTAGATGTCTAGTCTCATTTATGGCTCTAATCTGATAGTGGTAGATGTCTAGTCTCCTTTATGGCTCTAATCTGATAGTGGTAGATGTCTAGTCTCCTTTATGGCTCTAATCTGATAGTGGTAGTGGGGTGATAGATGTCTAGTCTCCCTTATGGCTCTAATCTGATAGTGGTAGTGGGGTGGTAGATGTCTAGTCTCCTTTATGGCTCTAATCTGATAGTGGTTGATGAAAAGTCTCCTTTATGGCTCTAATCTGATAGTGGTAGTGGGGTGATAGATGTCTAGTCTCCCTTATGGCTCTAATATGATAGTGGTAGTGGGGTGGTACATTTCTCCTTAATGGCTATAATCTGATAGTGGTATTGGGGTGGAAGATGTCTAGTCTCCTTTATGACTCTAATCTGATAGTGGTAGTGGGGTAGTATGGCTCAGTTGGTAGAGCATGGCGCTTGCAACGCCAGGGTTGTGGGTTCATTCCCCACGGGGGGACCAGGATGAATATGTATGAACTTTCCAATTTGTAAGTCGCTCTGGATAAGAGCGTCTGCTAAATGACTTAAATGTAAATGTAAATGTAGTAGATGTCTAGTCTCCTTTATGGCTCTAATCTGATAGTGGTAGTGGGGTGATAGATGTCTAGTCTCCCTTATGGCTCTAATCTGATAGTGGTAGTGGGGTGGTAGATGTCTAGGCTCCTTTATGGCTCTAATCTGATAGTGGTAGTGGGGTGGTAGATGTCTAGTCTCCTTTATGGCTCTAATCTGATAGTGGTTGATGAAAAGTCTCCTTTATGGCTCTAATCTGATAGTGGTAGTGGGGTGATAGATGTCTAGTCTCCTTTATGGCTCTAATCTGATAGTGGTAGATGTCTAGTCTCCTTTATGGCTCTAATCTGATAGTGGTAGTGGGGTGATAGATGTCTAGTCTCCCTTATGGCTCTAATATGATAGTGGTAGTGGGGTGGTAGAATTCTCCTTAATGGCTTTAATCTGATAGTGGTATTGGGGTGGTAGATGTCTAGTCTCCTTTATGGCTTTAATCTGATAGTGGTAGTGGGGTGATAGATGTCTAGTCTCTCTTATGGCTCTAATCTGATAGCGGTAGTGGGGTGGTAGATGTCTAGTCTCCTTTATCATTTACATTTACATTTAAGTCATTTAGCAGACGCTCTTATCCAGAGCGACTTACAAATTGGTGCATTCACCTAATGACATCCAGTGGAACAGCCACTTTACAATAGTGCATCTAAATCTTTTAAGGGGGGGGGGGGGGGGGGCAGAAGGATTGCTTTATCCTAGGTATTCCTTGAAGAGGTGGGGTTTCAGGTGTCTCCGGAAGGTGGTGATTGACTCCGCTGTCCTGGCGTCGTGAGGGAGTTTGTTCCACCATTGGGGTGCCAGAGCAGCGAACAGTTTTGACTGGGCTGAGCGGGAACTGTACTTCCTCAGTGGTAGGGAGGCGAGCAGGCCAGAGGTGGATGAACGCAGAGCCCTTGTTTGGGTGTAGGGCCTGATCAGAGCCTGAAGGTACTGAGGTGCCGTTCCCCTCACAGCTCCGTAGGCAAGCACCATGGTCTTGTAGCGGATGCGAGCTTCAACTGGAAGCCAGTGGAGAGAGCGGAGGAGCGGGGTGACGTGAGAGAACTTGGGAAGGTTGAACACCAGACGGGCTGCGGCGTTCTGGATGAGTTGTAGGGGTTTGATGGCACAGGCAGGGAGCCCAGCCAACAGCGAGTTGCAGTAATCCAGACGGGAGATGACAAGTGCCTGGATTAGGACCTGCGCCGCTTCCTGTGTGAGGCAGGGTCGTACTCTGCGGATGTTGTAGAGCATGAACCTACAGGAACGGGCCACCGCCTTGATGTTAGTTGAGAACGACAGGGTGTTGTCCAGGATCACGCCAAGGTTCTTAGCGCTCTGGGAGGAGGACACAATGGAGTTGTCAACCGTGATGGCGAGATCATGGAACGGGCAGTCCTTCCCCGGGAGGAAGAGCAGCTCCGTCTTGCCGAGGTTCAGCTTGAGGTGGTGATCCGTCATCCACACTGATATGTCTGCCAGACATGCAGAGATGCGATTCGCCACCTGGTCATCAGAAGGGGGAAAGGAGAAGATTAATTGTGTGTCGTCTGCATAGCAGTGATAGGAGAGACCATGTGAGGTTATGACAGAGCCAAGTGACTTGGTGTATAGCGAGAATAGGAGAGGGCCTAGAACAGAGCCCTGGGGGACACCAGTGGTGAGAGCGCGTGGTGAGGAGACAGATTCTCGCCACGCCACCTGGTAGGAGCGACCTGTCAGGTAGGACGCAATCCAAGCGTGGGCCGCGCCGGAGATGCCCAACTCGGAGAGGGTGGAGAGGAGGATCTGATGGTTCACAGTATCGAAGGCAGCCGATAGGTCTAGAAGGATGAGAGCAGAGGAGAGAGAGTTAGCTTTAGCAGTGCGGAGCGCCTCCGTGATACAGAGAAGAGCAGTCTCAGTTGAGTGACTAGTCTTGAAACCTGACTGATTTGGATCAAGAAGGTCATTCTGAGAGAGATAGCAGGAGAGCTGGCCAAGGACGGCACGTTCAAGAGTTTTGGAGAGAAAAGAAAGAAGGGATACTGGTCTGTAGTTGTTGACATCGGAGGGATCGAGTGTAGGTTTTTTCAGAAGGGGTGCAACTCTCGCTCTCTTGAAGACGGAAGGGACGTAGCCAGCGGTCAAGGATGAGTTGATGAGCGAGGTGAGGTAAGGGAGAAGGTCTCCGGAAATGGTCTGGAGAAGAGAGGAGGGGATAGGGTCAAGCGGGCAGGTTGTTGGGCGGCCGGCCGTCACAAGACGCGAGATTTCATCTGGAGAGAGAGGGGAGAAAGAGGTCAAAGCACAGGGTAGGGCAGTGTGAGCAGAACCAGCGGTGTCGTTTGACTTAGCAAACGAGGATCGGATGTCGTCGACCTTCTTTTCAAAATGGTTGACGAAGTCGTCTGCAGAGAGGGAGGAGGGGGGGAGGGGGAGGAGGATTCAGGAGGGAGGAGAAGGTGGCAAAGAGCTTCCTAGGGTTAGAGGCAGATGCTTGGAATTTAGAGTGGTAGAAAGTGGCTTTAGCAGCAGAGACAGAAGAGGAAAATGTAGAGAGGAGGGAGTGAAAGGATGCCAGGTCCGCAGGGAGGCGAGTTTTCCTCCATTTCCGCTCGGCTGCCCGGAGCCCTGTTCTGTGAGCTCGCAATGAGTCGTCGAGCCACGGAGCGGGAGGGGAGGACCGAGCCGGCCTGGAGGATAGGGGACATAGAGAGTCAAAGGATGCAGAAAGGGAGGAGAGGAGGGTTGAGGAGGCAGAATCAGGAGATAGGTTGGAGAAGGTTTGGGCAGAGGGAAGAGATGATAGGATGGAAGAGGAGAGAGTAGCGGGGGAGAGAGAACGAAGGTTGGGACGGCGCGATACCATCCGAGTAGGGGCAGTGTGGGAAGTGTTGGATGAGAGCGAGAGGGAAAAGGATACAAGGTAGTGGTCGGAGACTTGGAGGGGAGTTGCAATGAGGTTAGTGGAAGAACAGCATCTAGTAAAGATGAGGTCAAGCGTATTGCCTGCCTTGTGAGTAGGGGGGGAAGGTGAGAGGGTGAGGTCAAAAGAGGAGAGGAGTGGAAAGAAGGAGGCAGAGAGGAATGAGTCAAAGGTAGACATGGGGAGGTTAAAGTCACCCAGAACTGTGAGAGGTGAGCCGTCCTCAGGAAAGGAGCTTATCAAGGCATCAAGCTCATTGATGAACTCTCCAAGGGAACCTGGAGGGCGATAAATGATAAGGATGTTAAGCTTGAAAGGGCTGGTAACTGTGACAGCATGGAATTCAAAGGAGGCGATAGACAGATGGGTAAGGGGAGAAAGAGAGAATGACCACTTGGGAGAGATGAGGATCCCGGTGCCACCACCCCGCTGACCAGAAGCTCTCGGGGTGTGCGAGAACACGTGGGCAGACGAAGAGAGAGCAGTAGGAGTAGCAGTGTTATCTGTGGTGAGCCATGTTTCCGTCAGTGCCAAGAAGTCGAGGGACTGGAGGGACGCATAGGCTGAGATGAGCTCTGACTTGTTGGCCGCGGATCGGCAGTTCCAGAGGCTACCGGAGACCTGGAACTCCACGTGGGTCGTGCGGGCTGGGACCACCAGGTTAGGGTGGGCGCGGCCACGCGGTGTGAAGCGTTTGTATGGTCTGTGCAGAGAGGAGAGAACAGGGATAGACAGACACATAGTTGACAGGCTACAGAAGAGGCTACGCTAAAGCAAAGGAGATTAGAATGACAAGTGGGCTACACGACTCGAATGTTCAGAAAGTTAAGCTTACGTTGCAAAAAAATAAATAAAATAAAAGATCTAATTGACTAAAATGATATAGTACTGCTGGCTGGTGAAGTAGCCTGGCTAGCAGTGGCTGCGTTGTTGAAAGTGAAGCTGGCTAGGTGACCTCGACAATTTCTCTAAATTTCTCTAAACTACACAATTATCATGGATACAAGGACAGCAAAGACAACTAGCTAACACTACGCTAATCAAGTCTTTCCGTTGTAATGTAAGTTTCTACAGTGCTGCTATTCGGTAGAAGTTGGCTAGCTAGCAGTGTTAGCTAGCAGTGTTGGCTAGGTAGGAGGACGGCAGCGCGGCAGGCGAAAATAGCTGGCTAGCTAACCGATAATTACTCAAAGCTACACAATTATCTTAGATACAAAGATAGCAAAGAAAACTATGTAGCTAGCTAACACTACACAAATCAAGTCGTTCCGTTGTAATGTAATCGTTTCTACAGTGCTGCTAATCGGTGGCTAGCTGGCTAGCTAGCAGGGTTGACTACGTTACGTTACGTTAGGACGAGAATACCTGGCTAGCGAACCTCAGCGAACCTCGATAACTACACAATTATCCTTGATACAAAGACGGCTACGTAGCCAGCTAAGTAGCTAGCTAAGATCAAACAAATCAAAGATAGCAAAGACAACTGTGTAGCCAGCCAACACTACACTAATCAAGTCGTTCCGTTGTAATGCACTCGTTTCTACAATGCTGCTATTCGGTGGCAAGCTGGCTAGCTAGCAGTGTTGGCTACGTTGCGTTACGTTAGGACGAAAATAGCTGGCTAGCGAACCTCAATAACTACACAATTATGTTTGATACAAAGACGGCTATGTAGCTAGCTAAGATCAAACAAATCAAACCGTTGTACTGTAATGAAAATGAAAATCAGACCGTTGTACTATAATGAAATGTAATGAAAAGTTATACTACTATTGGGTAGACGGTGGACGTTTGCTAGCTGGCTAGCTGCTGGGCAGATAGCAGTGTGGACTACGATAGACGACGAAATACGATAATTACGCAATTATCTTTGATACACAGACGGCTATGTAGCTAGCTAAGAAGAAATTGCTAAGGTTGGACAAATTAAACCGTTGTACTATAATGAAATGTAATGAAATGTAATGAAAAGTTATACTACCTGCAGAGCGAATGCAAATGCGACCGCTCGCTCCAAACCGGATGCTCCAACGGATGCTTTATGGCTCTAATCTGATAGTGGTAGTGGGGTGGTAGATGTCTAGTCTCTTTTATGGCTCTAATCTGATAGTGGTAGTGGGGTGATAGATGTCTAGTCTCTCTTATGGCTCTAATCTGATAGCGGTAGTGGGGTGGTAGATGTCTAGTCTCCTTTATGGCTCTAATCTGATAGTGGTAGTGGGGTGGTAGATGTCTAGTCTCCTTTATGGCTCTAATCTGATAGTGGTAGTGGGGTGGTAGATGTCTAGTCTCCTTTATGGCTCTAATCTGATAGTGGTAGTGGGGTGGTAGATGTCTAGTCTCCTTTATGGCTCTAATATGATAGTGGTAGTGGGGTGGTAAATTTCTCCTTAATGGCTATAATCTGATAGTGGTATTGGGGTGGTAGATGTCTAGTCTCCTTTATGGCTCTAATCTGATAGTGGTAGTGGGGTAGTAGATGTCTAGTCTCCTTTATGGCTCTAATCTGATAGTGGTAGTGGGGTGATAGATGTCTAGTCTCCCTTATGGCTCTAATCTGATAGTGGTAGTGGGGTGGTAAATGTCTCGTCTCCTTTATGGCTCTAATCTGATAGTGGTAGTGGGGTGGTAGATGTCTAGGCTCCTTTATGGCTCTAATCTGATAGTGGTAGTGGGGTGGTAGATGTCTAGTCTCCTTTATGGCTCTAATCTGATAGTGGTAGTGGGGTGGTAGATGTCTAGTCTCCCTTATGGCTCTAATCTGATAGTGGTAGTGGGGTGGTAGATGTCTAGTCTCCTTTATGGCTCTAATCTGATAGTGGTAGTGGGGTGATAGATGTCTAGTCTCCTTTATGGCTCTAATTTGATAGTGGTAGATGTCTAGTCTCCTTTATGGCTCTAATCTGATAGTGGTCGATGAAAAGTCTCCTTTATGGCTCTAATCTGATAGTGGTAGTGGGGTGATAGATGTCTAGTCTCCTTTATGGCTCTAATCTGATAGTGGTAGATGTCTAGTCTCCTTTATGGCTCTAATCTGATAGTTGTCGATGAAAAGTCTCCTTTATGGCTCTAATCTGATAGTGGTAGTGGGGTGATAGATGTCTAGTCTCCCTTATGGCTCTAATATGATAGTGGTAGTGGGGTGGTAGAATTCTCCTTAATGGCTTTAATCTGATAGTGGTATTGGGGTGGTAGATGTCTAGTCTCCTTTATGGCTTTAATCTGATAGTGGTAGTGGGGTGATAGATGTCTAGTCTCTCTTATGGCTCTAATCTGATAGCGGTAGTGGGGTGGTAGATGTCTAGTCTCCTTTATGGCTCTAATCTGATAGTGGTAGTGGGGTGGTAGATGTCTAGTCTCCTTTATGGCTCTAATCTGATAGTGGTAGTGGGGTGGTAGATGTCTAGTCTCCTTTATGACTCTAATCTGATAGTGGTAGTGGGGTGGTAGATGTCTAGTCTCCTTTATGGCTCTAATCTGATAGTGGTAGTGGGGTGGTAGATGTCTAGTCTCCCTTCTGGCTCTAATCTGATAGTGGTAGTGGGGTGATAGATGTCTAATCTCCTTTATGGCTCTAATCTGATAGTGGTAGTGGGGTGGTAGATGTCTAGTCTCATTTATGGCACTAATCTGATAGTGGTAGATGTCTAGTCTCCTTTATGGCTCTAATCTGATAGTGGTAGATGTCTAGTCTCCTTTATGGCTCTAATCTGATAGTGGTAGTGGGGTGGTAGATGTCTAGTCTCCTTTATGACTCTAATCTGATAGTGGTAGTGGGGTGGTAGATGTCTAGTCTCCTTTATGGCTCTAATCTGATAGTGGTAGTGGGGTGATAGATGTCTAGTCTCCCTTCTGGCTCTAATCTGATAGTGGTAGTGGGGTGATAGATGTCTAATCTCCTTTATGGCTCTAATCTGATAGTGGTAGTGGGGTGGTAGATGTCTAGTCTCATTTATGGCACTAATCTGATAGTGGTAGATGTCTAGTCTCCTTTATGGCTCTAATCTGATAGTGGTAGATGTCTAGTCTCCTTTATGGCTCTAATCTGATAGTGGTAGTGGGGTGATAGATGTCTAGTCTCCCTTATGGCTCTAATCTGATAGTGGTAGTGGGGAGGTAGATGTCTAGTCTCCTTTATGGCTCTAATCTGATAGTGGTAGTGGGGTGGTAGATGTCTAGTCTCCTTTATGGCTCTAATCTGATAGTGGTAGTGGGGTGGTAGATGTCTAGTCTCCTTTATGGCTCTAATCTGATAGTGGTAGTGGGGTGGTAGATGTCTAGTCTCCCTTATGGCTCTATTCTGATAGTGGTAGATGTCTAGTCTCCTTTATGGCTCTAATCTGATAGTGGTAGATGTCTAGTCTCCCTTATGGCTCTAATCTGATAGTGGTAGTGGGGTGGTAGATGTCTAGTCTCCCTTATGGCTCTAATCTGATAGTGGTCGATGAAAAGTCTCCTTTATGGCTCTAATCTGATAGTGGTAGTGGGGTGATAGATGTCAAGTCTCCCTTATGGCTGTAATATGATAGTGGTAGTGGGGTGGTAAATTTCTCCTTAATGGCTATAATCTGATAGTGGTATTGGGGTGGTAGATGTCTAGTCTCCTTTATGGCTCTAATCTGATAGTGGTAGTGGGGTAGTAGATGTCTAGTCTCCTTTATGGCTCTAGTCTGATAGTGGTAGTGGGGTGATAGATGTCTAGTCTCCTTTATGGCTCTAATCTGATAGTGGTAGTGGGGTGGTAGATGTCTAGTCTTCTTTATGGCTCTAATCTGATAGTGGTAGTGGGGTGATAGATGTCTAGTCTCCTTTATGGCTCTAATCTGATAGTGGTAGTGGGGTGGTAGATGTCTAGTCTCCTTTATGACTCTAATCTGATAGTGGTAGTGGGGTGGTAGATGTCTAGTCTACTTCATGGCTCTAATCTGATAGTGGTAGATGTTTAGTCTCCTTTATGGCTCTAATCTGATATTGGTAGTGGGGTAGTAGATGTCTAGTCTCCCTTATGGCTCTAATCTGATAGTGGTAGTGGGGTGGTAGATGTCTAGTCTTCTTTATGGCTCTAATCTGATAGTGCTAGTGGGGTGATAGATGTCTAGTCTCCTTTATGGCTCTAATCTGATAGTGGTAGTGGGGTGGTAGATGTCTAGTCTCCTTTATGGCTCTAATCTGATAGTGGTAGTGGGGTGGAAGATGTCTAGTCTCCCTTATAGCTCTAATCTGATAGTGGTAGTGGGGTGGTAGATGTCTAGTCTCCTTTATGGCTCTAATCTGATAGTGGTAGTGGGGTGATAGATGTCTAGTCTCCTTTATGGCTCTAATCTGATAGTGGTAGTGGGGTGGTAGATGTCTAGTCTCCTTTATGAATCTAATCTGACAGTGGTAGATGTTTAGTCTCCTTTATGGCTCTAATCTGATATTGGTAGTGGGGTAGTAGATGTCTAGTCTCCCTTATGGCTCTAATCTGATAGTGGTAGTGGGGTGGTAGATGTCTAGTCTTCTTTATGGCTCTAATCTGATAGTGCTAGTGGGGTGATAGATGTCTAGTCTCCTTTATGGCTCTAATCTGATAGTGGTAGTGGGGTGGTAGATGTCTAGTCTCCTTTATGGCTCTAATCTGATAGTGGTAGTGGGGTGGTAGATGTCTATTCTCCCTTATAGCTCTAATCTGATAGTGGTAGTGTAGTGGTAGATGTCTAGTCTCCTTTATGGCTCTAATCTGATAGTGGTAGTGGGGTGATAGATGTCTAGTCTCCTTTATGGCTCTAATCTGATAGTGGTAGTGGGGTGGTAGATGTCTAGTCTCCTTTATGAATCTAATCTGACAGTGGTAGATGTCTAGTCTCCTTTATGGCTCTAATCTGATAGTGGCAGTGGGGTGATAGATGTCTAGTCTCCTTTATGGCTCTAATCTGATAGTGGTAGTGGGGTGATAGATGTCTAGACTCCCTTATGGCTCTAATATGATAGTGGTAGTGTGGTGGTAGACTTCTCCTTTATGGCTCTAATCTGATAGTGGTAGATGTCTAGTCTCCTTTATGGCTCTAATCTGATAGTGGTAGATGTCTAGTCTCCTTTATGGCTCTAATCTGATAGTGGTAGTGGGGTGATAGATGTCTAGTCTCCCTTATGGCTCTAATCTGATAGTGGTAGTGGGGTGGTAGAATTCTCCTTAATGGCTTTAATCTGATAGTGGTATTGGGGTGGTAGATGTCTAGTCGCCTTTATGGCTCTAATCTGATAGTGGTAGTGGGGTGATAGATGTCTAGTCTCTCTTATGGCTCTAATCTGATAGCGGTAGTGGGGTGGTAGATGTCTAGTCTCCTTTATGGCTCTAATCTGATAGTGGTAGTGGGGTGGTAGATGTCTAGTCTCCTTTATGGCTCTAATCTGATAGTGGTAGTGGGGTGGTAGATGTCTAGTCTCCTTTATGGCTCTAATCTGATAGTGGTAGTGGGGTGGTAGATGTCTAGTCTCCTTTATGGCTCTAATCTGATAGTGGTAGTGGGGTGATAGATGTCTAGTCTCCCTTCTGGCTCTAATCTGATAGTGGTAGTGGGGTGGTAGATGTCTAGTCTCATTTATGGCACTAATCTGATAGTGGTAGATGTCTAGTCTCCTTTATGGCTCTAATATGATAGTGGTAGATGTCTAGTCTCCTTTATGGCTCTAATCTGATAGTGGTAGTGGGGTGAATAGATGTCTAGTCTCCCTTATGGCTCTAATCTGATAGTGGTAGTGGGGAGGTAGATGTCTAGTCTCCTTTATGGCTCTAATCTGATAGTGGTAGTGGGGTGGTAGATGTCTAGTCTCCTTTATGGCTCTAATCTGATAGTGGTAGTGGGGTGGTAGATGTCTAGTCTCCTTTATGGCTCTAATCTGATAGTGGTAGTGGGGTGGTAGATGTCTAGTCTCCCTTATGGCTCTATTCTGATAGTGGTAGATGTCTAGTCTCCTTTATGGCTCTAATCTGATAGTGGTAGATGTCTAGTCTCCCTTATGGCTCTAATCTGATAGTGGTAGTGGGGTGGTAGATGTCTAGTCTCCTTTATGGCTCTAATCTGATAGTGGTCGATGAAAAGTCTCCTTTATGGCTCTAATCTGATAGTGGTAGTGGGGTGATAGATGTCAAGTCTCCCTTATGGCTGTAATATGATAGTGGTAGTGGGGTGGTAAATTTCTCCTTAATGGCTATAATCTGATAGTGGTATTGGGGTGGTAGATGTCTAGTCTCCTTTATGGCTCTAATCTGATAGTGGTAGTGGGGTAGTAGATGTCTAGTCTCCTTTATGGCTCTAGTCTGATAGTGGTAGTGGGGTGATAGATGTCTAGTCTCCTTTATGGCTCTAATCTGATAGTGGTAGTGGGGTGGTAGATGTCTAGTCTTCTTTATGGCTCTAATCTGATAGTGGTAGTGGGGTGATAGATGTCTAGTCTCCTTTATGGCTCTAATCTGATAGTGGTAGTGGGGTGGTAGATGTCTAGTCTCCTTTATGACTCTAATCTGATAGTGGTAGTGGGGTGGTAGATGTCTAGTCTACTTCATGGCTCTAATCTGATAGTGGTAGATGTTTAGTCTCTTTTATGGCTCTAATCTGATAGTGGTAGATGTCTAGTCTCCTTTATGGCTCTAATCTGATAGTGGTAGATGTCTAGTCTCCTTTATGGCTCTAATCTGATAGTGGTAGTGGGGTGATAGATGTCTAGTCTCCCTTATGGCTCTAATCTGATAGTGGTAGTGGGGTGGTAGAATTCTCCTTAATGGCTTTAATCTGATAGTGGTATTGGGGTGGTAGATGTCTAGTCTCCTTTATGGCTTTAATCTGATAGTGGTAGTGGGGTGATAGATGTCTAGTCTCTCTTATGGCTCTAATCTGATAGCGGTAGTGGGGTGGTAGATGTCTAGTCTCCTTTATGGCTCTAATCTGATAGTGGTAGTGGGGTGGTAGATGTCTAGTCTCCTTTATGGCTCTAATCTGATAGTGGTAGTGGGGTGGTAGATGTCTAGTCTCCCTTATGGCTCTAATCTGATAGTGGGGTGGTAGATGTCTAGTCTCCCTTATGGCTCTAATCTGATAGTGGTAGTGGGGTGGTAGATGTCTAGTCTCCCTTCTGGCTCTAATCTGATAGTGGTAGTGGGGTGATAGATGTCTAGTCTCCTTTATGGCTCTAATCTGATAGTGGTAGTGGGGTGGTAGATGTCTAGTCTCATTTATGGCACTAATCTGATAGTGGTAGATGTCTAGTCTCCTTTATGGCTCTAATCTGATAGTGGTAGATGTCTAGTCTCCTTTATGGCTCTAATCTGATAGTGGTAGTGGGGTGGTAGATGTCTAGTCTCCCTTATGGCTCTAATCTGATAGTGGTAGTGGGGAGGTAGATGTCTAGTCTCCCTTATGGCTCTAATCTGATAGTGGTAGTGGGGTGGTAGATGTCTAGTCTCCTTTATGGCTCTAATCTGATAGTGGTAGTGGGGTGGTAGATGTCTAGTCTCCTTTATGGCTCTAATCTGATAGTGGTAGTGGGGTGGTAGATGTCTAGTCTCCCTTATGGCTCTATTCTGATAGTGGTAGATGTCTAGTCTCCTTTATGGCTCTAATCTGATAGTGGTAGATGTCTAGTCTCCCTTATGGCTCTAATCTGATAGTGGTAGTGGGGTGGTAGATGTCTAGTCTCCCTTATGGCTCTAATCTGATAGTGGTCGATGAAAAGTCTCCTTTATGGCTCTAATCTGATAGTGGTAGTGGGGTGATAGATGTCAAGTCTCCCTTATGGCTGTAATATGATAGTGGTAGTGGGGTGGTAAATTTCTCCTTAATGGCTATAATCTGATAGTGGTATTGGGGTGGTAGATGTCTAGTCTCCTTTATGGCTCTAATCTGATAGTGGTAGTGGGGTAGTAGATGTCTAGTCTCCTTTATGGCTCTAGTCTGATAGTGGTAGTGGGGTGATAGATGTCTAGTCTCCTTTATGGCTCTAATCTGATAGTGGTAGTGGGGTGGTAGATGTCTAGTCTTCTTTATGGCTCTAATCTGATAGTGGTAGTGGGGTGATAGATGTCTAGTCTCCTTTATGGCTCTAATCTGATAGTGGTAGTGGGGTGGTAGATGTCTAGTCTCCTTTATGACTCTAATCTGATAGTGGTAGTGGGGTGGTAGATGTCTAGTCTACTTCATGGCTCTAATCTGATAGTGGTAGATGTTTAGTCTCCTTTATGGCTCTAATCTGATATTGGTAGTGGGGTAGTAGATGTCTAGTCTCCCTTATGGCTCTAATCTGATAGTGGTAGTGGGGTGGTAGATGTCTAGTCTTCTTTATGGCTCTAATCTGATAGTGCTAGTGGGGTGATATATGTCTAGTCTCCTTTATGGCTCTAATCTGATAGTGGTAGTGGGGTGGTAGATGTCTAGTCTCCTTTATGGCTCTAATCTGATAGTGGTAGTGGGGTGGAAGATGTCTAGTCTCCCTTATAGCTCTAATCTGATAGTGGTAGTGGGGTGGTAGATGTCTAGTCTCCTTTATGGCTCTAATCTGATAGTGGTAGTGGGGTGATAGATGTCTAGTCTCCTTTATGGCTCTAATCTGATAGTGGTAGTGGGGTGGTAGATGTCTAGTCTCCTTTATGAATCTAATCTGACAGTGGTAGATGTTTAGTCTCCTTTATGGCTCTAATCTGATATTGGTAGTGGGGTAGTAGATGTCTAGTCTCCCTTATGGCTCTAATCTGATAGTGGTAGTGGGGTGGTAGATGTCTAGTCTTCTTTTTGGCTCTAATCTGATAGTGCTAGTGGGGTGATAGATGTCTAGTCTCCTTTATGGCTCTAATCTGATAGTGGTAGTGGGGTGGTAGATGTCTAGTCTCCTTTATGGCTCTAATCTGATAGTGGTAGTGGGGTGGTAGATGTCTAGTCTCCCTTATAGCTCTAATCTGATAGTGGTAGTGGGGTGATAGATGTCTAGTCTCCCTTATGGCTCTAATCTGATAGTGGTAGTGGGGAGGTAGATGTCTAGTCTCCTTTATGGCTCTAATCTGATAGTGGTAGTGGGGTGGTAGATGTCTAGTCTCCTTTATGGCTCTAATCTGATAGTGGTAGTGGGGTGGTAGATGTCTAGTCTCCTTTATGGCTCTAATCTGATAGTGGTAGTGGGGTGGTAGATGTCTAGTCTCCCTTATGGCTCTATTCTGATAGTGGTAGATGTCTAGTCTCCTTTATGGCTCTAATCTGATAGTGGTAGATGTCTAGTCTCCCTTATGGCTCTAATCTGATAGTGGTAGTGGGGTGGTAGAGTGTCTAGTCTCCTTTATGGCTCTAATCTGATAGTGGTAGTGGGGTGATAGATGTCAAGTCTCCCTTATGGCTGTAATATGATAGTGGTAGTGGGGTGGTAAATTTCTCCTTAATGGCTATAATCTGATAGTGGTATTGGGGTGGTAGATGTCTAGTCTCCTTTATGGCTCTAATCTGATAGTGGTAGTGGGGTAGTAGATGTCTAGTCTCCTTTATGGCTCTAGTCTGATAGTGGTAGTGGGGTGATAGATGTCTAGTCTCCTTTATGGCTCTAATCTGATAGTGGTAGTGGGGTGGTAGATGTCTAGTCTTCTTTATGGCTCTAATCTGATAGTGGTAGTGGGGTGATAGATGTCTAGTCTCCTTTATGGCTCTAATCTGATAGTGGTAGTGGGGTGGTAGATGTCTAGTCTCCTTTATGACTCTAATCTGATAGTGGTAGTGGGGTGGTAGATGTCTAGTCTACTTCATGGCTCTAATCTGATAGTGGTAGATGTTTAGTCTCCTTTATGGCTCTAATCTGATATTGGTAGTGGGGTAGTAGATGTCTAGTCTCCCTTATGGCTCTAATCTGATAGTGGTAGTGGGGTGGTAGATGTCTAGTCTTCTTTATGGCTCTAATCTGATAGTGCTAGTGGGGTGATAGATGTCTAGTCTCCTTTATGGCTCTAATCTGATAGTGGTGTGGTAGATGTCTAGTCTCCCTTATGGCTCTAATCTGATAGTGGGGTGGAAGATGTCTAGTCTCCCTTATAGCTCTAATCTGATAGTGGTAGTGGGGTGGTAGATGTCTAGTCTCCTTTATGGCTCTAATCTGATAGTGGTAGTGGGGTGATAGATGTCTAGTCTCCTTTATGGCTCTAATCTGATAGTGGTAGTGGGGTGGTAGATGTCTAGTCTCCTTTATGAATCTAATCTGACAGTGGTAGATGTTTAGTCTCCTTTATGGCTCTAATCTGATATTGGTAGTGGGGTAGTAGATGTCTAGTCTCCCTTATGGCTCTAATCTGATAGTGGTAGTGGGGTGGTAGATGTCTAGTCTTCTTTATGGCTCTAATCTGATAGTGCTAGTGGGGTGATAGATGTCTAGTCTCCTTTATGGCTCTAATCTGATAGTGGTAGTGGGGTGGTAGATGTCTAGTCTCCTTTATGGCTCTAATCTGATAGTGGTAGTGGGGTGGTAGATGTCTAGTCTCCCTTATAGCTCTAATCTGATAGTGGTAGTGGGGTGGTAGATGTCTAGTCTCCTTTATGGCTCTAATCTGATAGTGGTAGTGGGGTGATAGATGTCTAGTCTCCTTTATGGCTCTAATCTGATAGTGGTAGTGGGGTGGTAGATGTCTAGTCTCCTTTATGAATCTAATCTGACAGTGGTAGATGTCTAGTCTCCTTTATGGCTCTAATCTGATAGTGGCAGTGGGGTGATAGATGTCTAGTCTCCTTTATGGCTCTAATCTGATAGTGGTAGTGGGGTGATAGATGTCTAGACTCCCTTATGGCTCTAATATGATAGTGGTAGTGTGGTGGTAGACTTCTCCTTTATGGCTCTAATCTGATAGTGGTAGATGTCTAGTCTCCTTTATGGCTGTAATATGATAGTGGTAGTGGGGTGGTAAATTTCTCCTTAATGGCTATAATCTGATAGTGGTATTGGGGTGGTAGATGTCTAGTCTCCTTTATGGCTCTAATCTGATAGTGGTAGTGGGGTAGTAGATGTCTAGTCTCCTTTATGGCTCTAGTCTGATAGTGGTAGTGGGGTGATAGATGTCTAGTCTCCTTTATGGCTCTAATCTGATAGTGGTTGATGTCTAGTCTCCTTTATGGCTCTAATCTGATAGTGGTAGTGGGGTGGTAGATGTCTAGTCTCCCTTATGGCTCTAATCTGATAGTGGTAGTGGGGTGGTAGATGTCTAGTCTCCTTTATGGCTCTAATCTGATAGTGGTAGTGGGGTGATAGATGTCTAGTCTCCTTTATGGCTCTAATCTGATAGTGGTAGTGGGGTGGTAGATGTCTAGTCTACTTCATGGCTCTAATCTGATAGTGGTAGATGTTTAGTCTCCTTTATGGCTCTAATCTGATAGTGGTAGTGGGGTGGTAGATGTCTAGTCTCCTTTATGGCTCTAATCTGATAGTGGTAGTGGGGTGATAGATGTCTAGTCTCCTTTATGGCTCTAATCTGATAGTGGTAGTGGGGTGGTAGATGTCTAGTCTCCTTTATGGCTGATCTATAGTGGTAGTGGGGTGGTAGATGTCTAGATGGCTCTAATGGGAGTGGTAGATGTCTAGTCTCCTTTATGGCTCTAATCTGATAGTGGTAGTGGGGTGATAGATGTCTAGTCTCCTTTATGGCTCTAATCTGATAGTGGTAGTGGGGTGATAGATGTCTAGACTCCCTTATGGCTCTAATATGATAGTGGTATTGTGGTGGTAGACTTCTCCTTTATGGCTCTAATCTGATAGTGGTAGATGTCTAGTCTCCTTTATGGCTCTAATCTGATAGTGGTAGATGTCTAGTCTCCTTTATGGCTCTAATCTGATAGTGGTAGTGGGGTGATAGATGTCTAGTCTCCCTTATGGCTCTAATCTGATAGTGGTAGTGGGGTGGTAGACTTCTCCTTTATGGCTCTAATCTGATAGTGGTAGATGTCTAGTCTCCTTTATGGCTCTAATCTGATAGTGGTAGATGTCTAGTCTCCTTTATGGCTCTAATCTGATAGTGGTAGTGGGGTGATAGATGTCTAGTCTCCCTTATGGCTCTAATCTGATAGTGGTAGTGGGGTGGTAGATGTCTAGTCTCCCTTATGGCTCTAATCTGATAGTGGTCGATGAAAAGTCTCCTTTATGGCTCTAATCTGATAGTGGTAGTGGGGTGATAGATGTCTAGTCTCCCTTATGGCTGTAATATGATAGTGGTAGTGGGGTGGTAAATTTCTCCTTAATGGCTATAATCTGATAGTGGTATTGGGGTGGTAGATGTCTAGTCTCCTTTATGGCTCTAATCTGATAGTGGTAGTGGGGTAGTAGATGTCTAGTCTCCTTTATGGCTCTAGTCTGATAGTGGTAGTGGGGTGATAGATGTCTAGTCTCCTTTATGGCTCTAATCTGATAGTGGTAGTGGGGTGGTAGATGTCTAGTCTTCTTTATGGCTCTAATCTGATAGTGGTAGTGGGGTGATAGATGTCTAGTCTCCTTTATGGCTCTAATCTGATAGTGGTAGTGGGGTGATAGATGTCTAGTCTCCTTTATGTCTCTAATCTGATAGTGGTAGTGGGGTGGTAGATGTCTAGTCTACTTCATGGCTCTAATCTGATAGTGGTAGATGTTTAGTCTCCTTTATGGCTCTAATCTGATATTGGTAGTGGGGTAGTAGATGTCTAGTCTCCCTTATGGCTCTAATCTGATAGTGCTAGTGGGGTGATAGATGTCTAGTCTCCTTTATGGCTCTAATCTGATAGTGGTAGTGGGGTGGTAGATGTCTAGTCTCCTTTATGGCTCTAATCTGATGGTGGTAGTGGGGTGGTAGATGTCTAGTCTCCTTTATGGCTCTAATCTGATAGTGGTAGATGTCTAGTCTCCTTTATGGCTCTAATCTGATAGTGGTAGTGGGGTGATAGATGTCTAGTCTCCTTTATGGCTCTAATCTGATAGTGGTAGTGGGGTGATAGATGTCTAGACTCCCTTATGGCTCTAATATGATAGTGGTAGTGTGGTGGTAGACTTCTCCTTTATGGCTCTAATCTGATAGTGGTAGATGTCTAGTCTCCTTTATGGCTCTAATCTGATAGTGGTAGATGTCTAGTCTCCTTTATGGCTCTAATCTGATAGTGGTAGTGGGGTGATAGATGTCTAGTCTCCCTTATGGCTCTAATCTGATAGTGGTAGTGGGGTGGTAGATGTCTAGTCTCCCTTATGGCTCTAATCTGATAGTGGTCGATGAAAAGTCTCCTTTATGGCTCTAATCTGATAGTGGTAGTGGGGTGATAGATGTCTAGTCTCCCTTATGGCTCTAATATGATAGTGGTAGTGGGGTGGTAAATTTCTCCTTAATGGCTATAATCTGATAGTGGTATTGGGGTGGTAGATGTCTAGTCTCCTTTATGGCTCTAATCTGATAGTGGTAGTGGGGTAGTAGATGTCTAGTCTCCTTTATGGCTCTAGTCTGATAGTGGTAGTGGGGTGATAGATGTCTAGTCTCCTTTATGGCTCTAATCTGATAGTGGTAGTGGGGTGGTAGATGTCTAGTCTTCTTTATGGCTCTAATCTGATAGTGGTAGTGGGGTGATAGATGTCTAGTCTCCTTTATGGCTCTAATCTGATAGTGGTAGTGGGGTGATAGATGTCTAGTCTCCTTTATGTCTCTAATCTGATAGTGGTAGTGGGGTGGTAGATGTCTAGTCTACTTCATGGCTCTAATCTGATAGTGGTAGATGTTTAGTCTCCTTTATGGCTCTAATCTGATATTGGTAGTGGGGTAGTAGATGTCTAGTCTCCCTTATGGCTCTAATCTGATAGTGCTAGTGGGGTGATAGATGTCTAGTCTCCTTTATGGCTCTAATCTGATAGTGGTAGTGGGGTGGTAGATGTCTAGTCTCCTTTATGGCTCTAATCTGATGGTGGTAGTGGGGTGGTAGATGTCTAGTCTCCTTTATGAATCTAATCTGACAGTGGTAGATGTCTAGTCTCCTTTATGGCTCTAATCTGATAGTGGCAGTGGGGTGATAGATGTCTAGTCTCCTTTATGGCTCTAATCTGATAGTGGTAGTGGGGTGATAGATGTCTAGACTCCCTTATGGCTCTAATATGATAGTGGTATTGTGGTGGTAGACTTCTCCTTTATGGCTCTAATCTGATAGTGGTAGATGTCTAGTCTCCTTTATGGCTCTAATCTGATAGTGGTAGATGTCTAGTCTCCTTTATGGCTCTAATCTGATAGTGGTAGTGGGGTGATAGATGTCTAGTCTCCCTTATGGCTCTAATCTGATAGTGGTAGTGGGGTGGTAGATGTCTAGTCTCCCTTATGGCTCTAATCTGATAGTGGTCGATGAAAAGTCTCCTTTATGGCTCTAATCTGATAGTGGTAGTGGGGTGATAGATGTCTAGTCTCCCTTATGGCTGTAATATGATAGTGGTAGTGGGGTGGTACATTTCTCCTTAATGGCTATAATCTGATAGTGGTATTGGGGTGGTAGATGTCTAGTCTCCTTTATGGCTCTAATCTGATAGTGGTAGTGGGGTAGTAGATGTCTAGTCTCCTTTATGGCTCTAGTCTGATAGTGGTAGTGGGGTGATAGATGTCTAGTCTCCTTTATGGCTCTAATCTGATAGTGGTAGTGGGGTGGTAGATGTCTAGTCTTCTTTATGGCTCTAATCTGATAGTGGTAGTGGGGTGATAGATGTCTAGTCTCCTTTATGGCTCTAATCTGATAGTGGTAGTGGGGTGATAGATGTCTAGTCTCCTTTATGTCTCTAATCTGATAGTGGTAGTGGGGTGGTAGATGTCTAGTCTACTTCATGGCTCTAATCTGATAGTGGTAGATGTTTAGTCTCCTTTATGGCTCTAATCTGATATTGGTAGTGGGGTAGTAAATGTCTAGTCTCCCTTATGGCTCTAATCTGATAGTGCTAGTGGGGTGATAGATGTCTAGTCTCCTTTATGGCTCTAATCTGATAGTGGTAGTGGGGTGGTAGATGTCTAGTCTCCTTTATGGCTCTAATCTGATAGTGGTAGTGGGGTGGTAGATGTCTAGTCTCCTTTATGGCTCTAATCTGATAGTGGTAGTGGGGTGGTAGATGTCTAGTCTCCTTTATGGCTCTAATCTGATAGTGGTAGTGGGGTGATAGATGTCTAGTCTCCCTTCTGGCTCTAATCTGATAGTGGTAGTGGGGTGATAGATGTCTAGTCTCCTTTATGGCTCTAATCTGATAGTGGTAGTGGGGTGGTAGATGTGTAGTCTCATTTATGGCACTAATCTGATAGTGGTAGATGTCTAGTCTCCTTTATGGCTCTAATCTGATAGTGGTAGTGGGGTGATAGATGTCTAGTCTCCTTTATGGCTCTAATCTGATATTGGTAGTGGGGTGGTAGATGTGTAGTCTCATTTATGGCTCTAATCTGATAGTGGTAGTGGGGTGGTAGATGTCTAGTCTCCTTTATGGCTCTAATCTGATAGTGGTAGTGGGGTGGTAGATGTCTAGTCTCCTTTATGGCTCTAATCTGATAGTGGTAGTGGGGTAGTAGATGTCTAGTCTCCTTTATGGCTCTAATCTGATAGTGGTAGTGGGGTGATAGATGTCTAGTCTCTCTTATGGCTCTAATCTGATAGCGGTAGTGGGGTGGTAGATGTCTAGTCTCCTTTATGGCTCTAATCTGATAGTGGTAGTGGGGTAGTAGATGTCTAGTCTCCTTTATGGTTCTAATCTGATAGTGGTAGTGGGGTGATAGATGTCTAGTCTCCCTTATGGCTCTAATCTGATAGTGGTAGTGGGGTGGTAGATGTCTAGTCTCCTTTATGGCTCTAATCTGATAGTGGTAGTGGGGTGGTAGATGTCTAGTCTCCTTTATTGCTCTAATCTGATAGTGGTAGTGGGGTGGTAGATGTCTAGTCTCCTTTATGGCTCTCATCTGATAGTGGTAGTGGGGTGGTAGATGTCTAGTCTCCTTTATGGCTCTAATCTGATAGTGGTAGTGGGGTGATAGATGTCTAGTCTCCCTTCTGGATCTAATCTGATAGTGGTAGTGGGGTGGTAGATGTCTAGTCTCATTTATGGCTCTAATCTGATAGTGGTAGATGTCTAGTCTCCTTTATGGCTCTAATCTGATAGTGGTAGATGTATAGTCTCCTTTATGGCTCTAATCTGATAGTGGTAGTGGGGTGATAGATGTCTAGTCTCCCTTATGGCTCTAATCTGATAGTGGTCGATGTCTAGTCTCCTTTATGGCTCTAATCTGATAGTGGTAGTGGGGTAGTAGATGTCTAGTCTCCCTTATGGCTCTAATCTGATAGTGGTAGTGGGGTAGTAGATGTCTAGTCTACTTCCAGGATCTAATCTGATAGTGGTAGATGTTTAGTCTCCTTTATGGCTCTAATCTGATATTGGTAGTGGGGTAGTAGATGTCTAGTCTCCCTTATGGCTCTAATCTGATAGTGGTAGTGGGGTGGTAGATGTCTAGTCTTCTTTATGGCTCTAATCTGATAGTGGTAGTGGGGTGATAGATGTCTAGTCTCCTTTATGGCTCTAATCTGATAGTGGTAGTGGGGTGGTAGATGTCTAGTCTCCTTTATGGCTCTAATCTGATAGTGGTAGTGGGGTGGTAGATGTCTAGTCTACTTCATGGATCTAATCTGATAGTGGTAGATGTTTAGTCTCCTTTATGGCTCTAATCTGATATTGGTAGTGGGGTAGTAGATGTCTAGTCTCCCTTATGGCTCTAATCTGATAGTGGTAGTGGGGTGGTAGATGTCGAGTCTTCTTTATGGCTCTAATCTGATAGTGGTAGTGGGGTGGTAGATGTCTAGTCTCCTTTATGGCTCTAATCTGATAGTGGTAGTGGGGTGGTAGATGTCTAGTCTCCTTTATGGCTCTAATCTGATAGTGGTAGTGGGGTGGTAGATGTCTAGTCTCCCTTATATCTCTAATCTGATAGTGGTAGTGGGGTGGTAGATGTCTAGTCTCCTTTATGGCTCTAATCTGATAGTGGTAGTGTCTAGTCTCCTTTATGGCTCTAATCTGATAGTGGTAGATGTCTAGTCTCCTTTATGGCTATAATCTGATAGTGGTAGTGGGGTGATAGATGTCTAGTCTCCTTTATGGCTCTAATCTGATAGTGGTAGTGGGGTGATAGATGTCTAGACTCCCTTATGGCTCTAATATGATAGTGGTAGTGTGGTGGTAGATTTCTCCTTTATGGCTCTAATCTGATAGTGGTAGATGTCTAGTCTCCTTTATGGCTCTAATCTGATAGTGGTAGTGGGGTGGTAGATGTCTAGTCTCCCTTATGGCTCTAATCTGATAGTGGTAGTGGGGTGGTAGATGTCTAGTCTCCTTTATGGCTCTAATCTGATAGTGGTAGTGGGGTGATAGATGTCTAGTCTCCCTTATGGCTCTAATATGATAGTGGTAGTGGGGTGGTAGAATTCTCCTTAATGGCTTTAATCTGATAGTGGTATTGGGGTGGTAGATGTCTAGTCTCCTTCATGGCTCTAATCTGATAGTGGTAGATGTCTAGTCTCCTTTATGGCTCTAATCTGATAGTGGTAGTGGGGTGGTAGATGTCTAGTCTCCCTTATGGCTCTAATCTGATAGTGGTAGTGGGGTGGTAGATGTCTAGTCTCCTTTATGGCTCTAATCTGATAGTGGGAGATGTCTAGTCTCCTTTATGGCTCTAATCTGATAGTGGTAGTGGGGTGATAGATGTCTAGTCTCCCTTATGGCTCTAATCTGATAGTGGTCGATGTCTAGTCTCCTTTATGGCTCTAATCTGATAGTGGTAGTGGGGTAGTAGATGTCTAGTCTCCTTTATGGCTCTAATCTGATAGTGGTAGTGGGGTGATAGATGTCTAGTCTCCCTTCTGGATCTAATCTGATAGTGGTAGTGGGGTGATAGATGTCTAGTCTCCTTTATGGCTCTAATCTGATAGTGGTAGTGGGGTGGTAGATGTCTAGTCTCATTTATGGCTCTAATCTGATAGTGGTAGATGTCTAGTCTCCTTTATGGCTCTAATCTGATAGTGGTAGATGTATAGTCTCCTTTATGGCTCTAATCTGATAGTGGTAGTGGGGTGATAGATGTCTAGTCTCCCTTATGGCTCTAATCTGATAGTGGTCGATATCTAGTCTCCTTTATGGCTCTAATCTGATAGTGGTAGTGGGGTAGTAGATGTCTAGTCTCCCTTATGGCTCTAATCTGATAGTGGTAGTGGGGTAGTAGATGTCTAGTCTACTTCATGGATCTAATCTGATAGTGGTAGATGTTTAGTCTCCTTTATGGCTCTAATCTGATATTGGTAGTGGGGTAGTAGATGTCTAGTCTCCCTTATGGCTCTAATCTGATAGTGGTAGTGGGGTGGTAGATGTCTAGTCTTCTTTATGGCTCTAATCTGATAGTGGTAGTGGGGTGGTAGATGTCTAGTCTCCTTTATGGCTCTAATCTGATAGTGGTAGTGGGGTGGTAGATGTCTAGTCTACTTCATGGATCTAATCTGATAGTGGTAGATGTTTAGTCTCCTTTATGGCTCTAATCTGATATTGGTAGTGGGGTAGTAGATGTCTAGTCTCCCTTATGGCTCTAATCTGATAGTGGTAGTGGGGTGGTAGATGTCGAGTCTTCTTTATGGCTCTAATCTGATAGTGGTAGTGGGGTGATAGATGTCTAGTCTCCTTTATGGCTCTAATCTGATAGTGGTAGTGGGGTGGTAGATGTCTAGTCTCCTTTATGGCTCTAATCTGATAGTGGTAGTGGGGTGGTAGATGTCTAGTCTCCCTTATAGCTCTAATCTGATAGTGGTAGTGGGGTGGTAGATGTCTAGTCTCCTTTATGGCTCTAATCTGATAGTGGTAGTGGGGTGGTAGATGTCTAGTCTCCTTTATGGCTCTAATCTGATAGTGGTAGTGGGGTGGTAGATGTCTAGTCTCCTTTATGAATCTAATCTGTAGTAGTGGGGTGGTAGATGTCTAGTCTCCTTTATGGCTATAATCTGATAGTGGTAGTGGGGTGATAGATGTCTAGTCTCCTTTATGGCTCTAATCTGATAGTGGTAGTGGGGTGATAGATGTCTAGACTCCCTTATGGCTCTAATATGATAGTGGTAGTGTGGTGGTAGATTTCTCCTTTATGGCTCTAATCTGATAGTGGTAGATGTCTAGTCTCCTTTATGGCTCTAATCTGATAGTGGTAGTGGGGTGGTAGATGTCTAGTCTCCCTTATGGCTCTAATCTGATAGTGGTAGTGGGGTGGTAGATGTCTAGTCTCCTTTATGGCTCTAATCTGATAGTGGTAGTGGGGTGATAGATGTCTAGTCTCCCTTATGGCTCTAATATGATAGTGGTAGTGGGGTGGTAGAATTCTCCTTAATGGCTTTAATCTGATAGTGGTATTGGGGTGGTAGATGTCTAGTCTCCTTCATGGCTCTAATCTGATAGTGGTAGATGTCTAGTCTCCTTTATGGCTCTAATCTGATAGTGGTAGTGGGGTGGTAGATGTCTAGTCTCCCTTATGGCTCTAATCTGATAGTGGTAGTGGGGTGGTAGATGTCTAGTCTCCTTTATGGCTCTAATCTGATAGTGGTAGTGGGGTGATAGATGTCTAGTCTCCCTTATGGCTCTAATATGATAGTGGTAGTGGGGTGGTAGAATTATCCTTAATGGCTTTAATCTGATAGTGGTATTGGGGTGGTAGATGTCTAGTCTCCTTTATGGCTCTAATCTGATAGTGGTAGTGTGGTGGTAGATTTCTCCTTTATGGCTCTAATCTGATAGTGGTAGATGTCTAGTCTCCTTTATGGCTTGAATCTGATAGTGGTAGTGGGGTGATAGATGTCTAGTCTCCTTCATGGCTCTAATCTGATAGTGGTAGATGTCTAGTCTCATTTATGGCTCTAATCTGATAGTGGTAGATGTCTAGTCTCCTTTATGGCTCTAATCTGATAGTGGGAGATGTCTAGTCTCCTTTATGTCTCTAATCTGATAGTGGTAGTGGGGTGATAGATGTCTAGTCTCCCTTATGGCTCTAATCTGATAGTGGTCGATGTCTAGTCTCCTTTATGGCTCTAATCTGATAGTGGTAGTGGGGTAGTAGATGTCTAGTCTCCTTTATGGCTCTAATCTGATAGTGGTAGTGGGGTGATAGATGTCTAGTCTCCCTTCTGGATCTAATCTGATAGTGGTAGTGGGGTGATAGATGTCTAGTCTCCTTTATGGCTCTAATCTGATAGTGGTAGTGGGGTGGTAGATGTCTAGTCTCATTTATGGCTCTAATCTGATAGTGGTAGATGTCTAGTCTCCTTTATGGCTCTAATCTGATAGTGGTAGATGTCTAGTCTCCTTTATGGCTCTAATCTGATAGTGGTAGTGGGGTGGTAGATGTCTAGTCTCCTTTATGGCTCTCATCTGATAGTGGTAGTGGGGTGGTAGATGTCTAGTCTCCTTTATGGCTCTAATCTGATAGTGGTAGTGGGGTGGTAGATGTCTAGTCTCCCTTCTGGATCTAATCTGATAGTGGTAGTGGGGTGATAGATGTCTAGTCTCCTTTATGGCTCTAATCTGATAGTGGTAGTGGGGTGGTAGATGTCTAGTCTCATTTATGGCTCTAATCTGATAGTGGTAGATGTCTAGTCTCCTTTATGGCTCTAATCTGATAGTGGTAGATGTCTAGTCTCCTTTATGGCTCTAATCTGATAGTGGTAGTGGGGTGATAGATGTCTAGTCTCCCTTATGGCTCTAATCTGATAGTGGTCGATGTCTAGTCTCCTTTATGGCTCTAATCTGATAGTGGTAGTGGGGTGGTAGATGTCTAGTCTCCTTTATGGCTCTAGTCTGATAGTGGTAGTGGGGTGGTAGATGTCTAGTCTCCTTTATGGCTCTAATCTGATAGTGGTAGTGGGGTGGTAGATGTCTAGTCTCCTTTATGGCTCTAATCTGATAGTGGTAGTGGGGTGGTAGATGTCTAGTCTCCTTTATGGCTCTAATCTGATAGTGGTAGTGGGGTGGTAGATGTCTAGTCTCCTTTATGGCTCTAATCTGATAGTGGTAGTGGGGTGGTAGATGTCTAGTCTACTTCATGGATCTAATCTGATAGTGGTAGATGTTTAGTCTCCTTTATGGCTCTAATCTGATATTGGTAGTGGGGTAGTAGATGTCTAGTCTCCCTTATGGCTCTAATCTGATAGTGGTAGTGGGGTGGTAGATGTCGAGTCTTCTTTATGGCTCTAATCTGATAGTGGTAGTGGGGTGATAGATGTCTAGTCTCCTTTATGGCTCTAATCTGATAGTGGTAGTGGGGTGGTAGATGTCTAGTCTCCTTTATGGCTCTAATCTGATAGTGGTAGTGGGGTGGTAGATGTCTAGTCTCCCTTATATCTCTAATCTGATAGTGGTAGTGGGGTGGTAGATGTCTAGTCTCCTTTATGGCTCTAATCTGATAGTGGTAGTGGGGTGATAGATGTCTAGTCTCCTTTATGGCTCTAATCTGATAGTGGTAGTGGGGTGGTAGATGTCTAGTCTCCTTTATGAATCTAATCTGACAGTGGTAGATGTCTAGTCTCCTTTATGGCTATAATCTGATAGTGGTAGTGGGGTGATAGATGTCTAGTCTCCTTTATGGCTCTAATCTGATAGTGGTAGTGGGGTGATAGATGTCTAGACTCCCTTATGGCTCTAATATGATAGTGGTAGTGTGGTGGTAGATTTCTCCTTTATGGCTCTAATCTGATAGTGGTAGATGTCTAGTCTCCTTTATGGCTCGAATCTGATAGTGGTAGTGGGGTGATAGATGTCTAGTCTCCTTCATGGCTCTAATCTGATAGTGGTAGATGTCTAGTCTCCTTTATGGCTCTAATCTGATAGTGGTAGTGGGGTGGTAGATGTCTAGTCTCCCTTATGGCTCTAATCTGATAGTGGTAGTGGGGTGGTAGATGTCTAGTCTCCTTTATGGCTCTAATCTGATAGTGGTAGTGGGGTGATAGATGTCTAGTCTCCCTTATGGCTCTAATATGATAGTGGTAGTGGGGTGGTAGAATTCTCCTTAATGGCTTTAATCTGATAGTGGTATTGGGGTGGTAGATGTCTAGTCTCCTTTATGGCTCTAATCTGATAGTGGTAGTGTGGTGGTAGATTTCTCCTTTATGGCTCTAATCTGATAGTGGTAGATGTCTAGTCTCCTTTATGGCTCGAATCTGATAGTGGTAGTGGGGTGATAGATGTCTAGTCTCCTTCATGGCTCTAATCTGATAGTGGTAGATGTCTAGTCTCCTTTATGGCTCTAATCTGATAGTGGTAGTGGGGTGGTAGATGTCTAGTCTCCTTTATGGCTCTAGTCTGATAGTGGTAGTGGGGTGATAGATGTCTAGTCTCCTTTATGGCTCTAATCTGATAGTGGTAGTGGGGTGGTAGATGTCTAGTCTTCTTTATGGCTCTAATCTGATAGTGGTAGTGGGGTGATAGATGTCTAGTCTCCTTTATGGCTCTAGTCTGATAGTGGTAGTGGGGTGATAGATGTCTAGTCTCATTTATGGCTCTAATCTGATAGTGGTAGATGTCTAGTCTCCTTTATGGCTCTAATCTGATAGTGGGAGATGTCTAGTCTCCTTTATGGCTCTAATCTGATAGTGGTAGTGGGGTGATAGATGTCTAGTCTCCTTTATGGCTCTAATCTGATAGTGGTCGATGTCTAGTCTCCTTTATGGCTCTAATCTGATAGTGGTAGTGGGGTAGTAGATGTCTAGTCTCCTTTATGGCTCTAGTCTGATAGTGGTAGTGGGGTGATAGATGTCTAGTCTCCTTTATGGCTCTAATCTGATAGTGGTAGTGGGGTGGTAGATGTCTAGTCTTCTTTATGGCTCTAATCTGATAGTGGTAGTGGGGTGATAGATGTCTAGTCTCCTTTATGGCTCTAATCTGATAGTGGTAGTGGGGTGGTAGATGTCTAGTCTCCTTTATGGCTCTAATCTGATAGTGGTAGTGGGGTGGTAGATGTCTAGTCTACTTCATGGATCTAATCTGATAGTGGTAGATGTTTAGTCTCCTTTATGGCTCTAATCTGATATTGGTAGTGGGGTAGTAGATGTCTAGTCTCCCTTATGGCTCTAATCTGATAGTGGTAGTGGGGTGGTAGATGTCTAGTCTTTTTTATGGCTCTAATCTGATAGTGCTAGTGGGGTGATAGATGTCTAGTCTCCTTTATGGCTCTAATCTGATAGTGGTAGTGGGGTGGTAGATGTCTAGTCTCCTTTATGGCTCTAATCTGATAGTGGTAGTGGGGTGGTAGATGTCTAGTCTCCCTTATAGCTCTAATCTGATAGTGGTAGTGGGGTGGTAGATGTCTAGTCTCCTTTATGGCTCTAATCTGATAGTGGTAGTGGGGTGATAGATGTCTAGTCTCCTTTATGGCTCTAATCTGATAGTGGTAGTGGGGTGGTAGAATTCTCCTTAATGGCTTTAATCTGATAGTGGTATTGGGGTGGTAGATGTCTAGACTCCTTTATGGCTCTAATCTGATAGTGGTAGTGTGGTGGTAGATTTCTCCTTTATGGCTCTAATCTGATAGTGGTAGATGTCTAGTCTCCTTTATGGCTCGAATCTGATAGTGGTAGTGGGGTGATAGATGTCTAGTCTCCTTCATGGCTCTAATCTGATAGTGGTAGATGTCTAGTCTCATTTATGGCTCTAATCTGATAGTGGTAGATGTCTAGTCTCCTTTATGGCTCTAATCTGATAGTGGGAGATGTCTAGTCTCCTTTATGGCTCTAATCTGATAGTGGTAGTGGGGTGGTAGATGTCTAGTCTCCTTTATGAATCTAATCTGACAGTGGTAGATGTCTAGTCTCCTTTATGGCTATAATCTGATAGTGGTAGTGGGGTGATAGATGTCTAGTCTCCTTTATGGCTCTAATCTGATAGTGGTAGTGGGGTGATAGATGTCTAGACTCCCTTATGGCTCTAATATGATAGTGGTAGTGTGGTGGTAGATTTCTCCTTTATGGCTCTAATCTGATAGTGGTAGATGTCTAGTCTCCTTTATGGCTCGAATCTGATAGTGGTAGTGGGGTGATAGATGTCTAGTCTCCTGCATGGCTCTAATCTGATAGTGGTAGATGTCTAGTCTCCTTTATGGCTCTAATCTGATAGTGGTAGTGGGGTGGTAGATGTCTAGTCTCCCTTATGGCTCTAATCTGATAGTGGTAGTGGGGTGGTAGATGTCTAGTCTCCTTTATGGCTCTAATCTGATAGTGGTAGTGGGGTGATAGATGTCTAGTCTCCCTTATGGCTCTAATATGATAGTGGTAGTGGGGTGGTAGAATTCTCCTTAATGGCTTTAATCTGATAGTGGTATTGGGGTGGTAGATGTCTAGTCTCCTTTATGGCTCTAATCTGATAGTGGTAGTGTGGTGGTAGATTTCTCCTTTATGGCTCTAATCTGATAGTGGTAGATGTCTAGTCTCCTTTATGGCTCGAATCTGATAGTGGTAGTGGGGTGATAGATGTCTAGTCTCCTTCATGGCTCTAATCTGATAGTGGTAGATGTCTAGTCTCCTTTATGGCTCTAATCTGATAGTGGTAGTGGGGTAGTAGATGTCTAGTCTCCTTTATGGCTCTAGTCTGATAGTGGTAGTGGGGTGATAGATGTCTAGTCTCCTTTATGGCTCTAATCTGATAGTGGTAGTGGTGTGGTAGATGTCTAGTCTTCTTTATGGCTCTAATCTGATAGTGGTAGTGGGGTGATAGATGTCTAGTCTCCTTTATGGCTCTAGTCTGATAGTGGTAGTGGGGTGATAGATGTCTAGTCTCCTTTATGGCTCTAATCTGATAGTGGTAGTGGGGTGGTAGATGTCTAGTCTCCCTTATGGCTCTAATCTGATAGTGGTCGATGTCTAGTCTCCTTTATGGCTCTAATCTGATAGTGGTATTGGGGTAGTAGATGTCTAGTCTCCTTTATGGCTCTAGTCTGATAGTGGTAGTGGGGTGATAGATGTCTAGTCTCCTTTATGGCTCTAATCTGATAGTGGTAGTGGGGTGGTAGATGTCTAGTCTTCTTTATGGCTCTAATCTGATAGTGGTAGTGGGGTGATAGATGTCTAGTCTCCTTTATGGCTCTAATCTGATAGTGGTAGTGGGGTGGTAGATGTCTAGTCTCCTTTATGGCTCTAATCTGATAGTGGTAGTGGGGTGGTAGATGTCTAGTCTACTTCATGGATCTAATCTGATAGTGGTAGATGTTTAGTCTCCTTTATGGCTCTAATCTGATATTGGTAGTGGGGTAGTAGATGTCTAGTCTCCCTTATGGCTCTAATCTGATAGTGGTAGTGGGGTGGTAGATGTCTAGTCTCCTTTATGGCTCTAATCTGATAGTGCTAGTGGGGTGATAGATGTCTAGTCTCCTTTATGGCTCTAATCTGATAGTGGTAGTGGGGTGGTAGATGTCTAGTCTCCCTTATGGCTCTAATCTGATAGTGGTAGTGGGGTGGTAGATGTCTAGTCTCCCTTATAGCTCTAATCTGATAGTGGTAGTGGGTGGTAGATGTCTAGTCTCCTTTATGGCTCTAATCTGATAGTGGTAGTGGGGTGGTAGATGTCTAGTCTCCTTTATGGCTCTAATCTGATAGTGGTAGTGGGGTGGTAGAATTCTCCTTAATGGCTTTAATCTGATAGTGGTATTGGGGTGGTAGATGTCTAGACTCCTTTATGGCTCTAATCTGATAGTGGTAGTGTGGTGGTAGATTTCTCCTTTATGGCTCTAATCTGATAGTGGTAGATGTCTAGTCTCCTTTATGGCTCGAATCTGATAGTGGTAGTGGGGTGATAGATGTCTAGTCTCCTTCATGGCTCTAATCTGATAGTGGTAGATGTCTAGTCTCATTTATGGCTCTAATCTGATAGTGGTAGATGTCTAGTCTCCTTTATGGCTCTAATCTGATAGTGGGAGATGTCTAGTCTCCTTTATGGCTCTAATCTGATAGTGGTAGTGGGGTGATAGATGTCTAGTCTCCCTTATGGCTCTAATCTGATAGTGGTCGATGTCTAGTCTCCTTTATGGCTCTAATCTGATAGTGGTAGTGGGGTGGTAGATGTCTAGTCTCCTTTATGGCTCTAGTCTGATAGTGGTAGTGGGGTGATAGATGTCTAGTCTCCTTTATGGCTCTAATCTGATAGTGGTAGTGGGGTGGTAGATGTCTAGTCTTCTTTATGGCTCTAATCTGATAGTGGTAGTGGGGTGATAGATGTCTAGTCTCCTTTATGGCTCTAATCTGATAGTGGTAGTGGGGTGGTAGATGTCTAGTCTCCTTTATGGCTCTAATCTGATAGTGGTAGTGGGGTGGTAGATGTCTAGTCTACTTCATGGATCTAATCTGATAGTGGTAGATGTTTAGTCTCCTTTATGGCTCTAATCTGATATTGGTAGTGGGGTAGTAGATGTCTAGTCTCTTTTATGGCTCTAATCTGATAGTGGTAGTGGGGTGGTAGATGTCTAGTCTTCTTTATGGCTCTAATCTGATAGTGCTAGTGGGGTGATAGATGTCTAGTCTCCTTTATGGCTCTAATCTGATAGTGGTAGTGGGGTGGTAGATGTCTAGTCTCCTTTATGGCTCTAATCTGATAGTGGTAGTGGGGTGGTAGATGTCTAGTCTCCCTTATAGCTCTAATCTGATAGTGGTAGTGGGGTGGTAGATGTCTAGTCTCCTTTATGGCTCTAATCTGATAGTGGTAGTGGGGTGATAGATGTCTAGTCTCCTTTATGGCTCTAATCTGATAGTGGTAGTGGGGTGGTAGATGTCTAGTCTCCTTTATGAATCTAATCTGACAGTGGTAGATGTCTAGTCTCCTTTATGGTTCTAATCTGATAGTGGTAGTGGGGTGATAGATGTCTAGACTCCCTTATGGCTCTAATATGATAGTGATAGTGTGGTGGTAGATTTCTCCTTTATGGCTCTAATCTGATAGTGGTAGATGTCTAGTCTCCTTTATGGCTCGAATCTGATAGTGGTAGTGGGGTGGTAGATGTCTAGTCTCCTTCATGGCTCTAATCTGATAGTGGTAGATGTCTAGTCTCCTTTATGGCTCTAATCTGATAGTGGTAGTGGGGTGGTAGATGTCTAGTCTCCCTTATGGCTCTAATCTGATAGTGGTAGTGGGGTGGTAGATGTCTAGTCTCCTTTATGGCTCTAATCTGATAGTGGTAGTGGGGTGATAGATGTCTAGTCTCCCTTATGGCTCTAATATGATAGTGGTAGTGGGGTGGTAGAATTCTCCTTAATGGCTTTAATCTGATAGTGGTATTGGGGTGGTAGATGTCTAGTCTCCTTTATGGCTCTAATCTGATAGTGGTAGTGTGGTGATAGATTTCTCCTTTATGGCTCTAATCTGATAGTGGTAGATGTCTAGTCTCCTTTATGGCTCGAATCTGATAGTGGTAGTGGGGTGATAGATGTCTAGTCTCCTTCATGGCTCTAATCTGATAGTGGTAGATGTCTAGTCTCATTTATGGCTCTAATCTGATAGTGGTAGATGTCTAGTCTCCTTTATGGCTCTAATCTGATAGTGGGAGATGTCTAGTCTCCTTTATGGCTCTAATCTGATAGTGGTAGTGGGGTGATAGATGTCTAGTCTCCCTTATGGCTCTAATCTGATAGTGGTCGATGTCTAGTCTCCTTTATGGCTCTAATCTGATAGTGGTAGTGGGGTAGTAGATGTCTAGTCTCCTTTATGGCTCTAGTCTGATAGTGGTAGTGGGGTGATAGATGTCTAGTCTCCTTTATGGCTCTAATCTGATAGTGGTAGTGGGGTGGTAGATGTCTAGTCTTCTTTATGGCTCTAATCTGATAGTGGTAGTGGGGTGATAGATGTCTAGTCTCCTTTATGGCTCTAATCTGATAGTGGTAGTGGGGTGGTAGATGTCTAGTCTCCTTTATGGCTCTAATCTGATAGTGGTAGTGGGGTGGTAGATGTCTAGTCTACTTCATGGATCTAATCTGATAGTGGTAGATGTTTAGTCTCCTTTATGGCTCTAATCTGATATTGGTAGTGGGGTAGTAGATGTCTAGTCTCCCTTATGGCTCTAATCTGATAGTGGTAGTGGGGTGGTAGATGTCTAGTCTTCTTTATGGCTCTAATCTGATAGTGCTAGTGGGGTGATATATGTCTAGTCTCCTTTATGGCTCTAATCTGATAGTGGTAGTGGGGTGGTAGATGTCTAGTCTCCTTTATGGCTCTAATCTGATAGTGCTAGTGGGGTGGTAGATGTCTAGTCTCCTTTATGGCTCTAATCTGATAGTGGTAGTGGGGTGGTAGATGTCTAGTCTCCCTTATAGCTCTAATCTGATAGTGGTAGTGGGGTGGTAGATGTCTAGTCTCCTTTATGGCTCTAATCTGATAGTGGTAGTGGGGTGGTAGATGTCTAGTCTCCCTTATAGCTCTAATCTGATAGTGGTAGTGGGGTGGTAGATGTCTAGTCTCCTTTATGGCTCTAATCTGATAGTGGTAGTGGGGTGATAGATGTCTAGTCTCCTTTATGGCTCTAATCTGATAGTGGTAGTGGGGTGGTAGATGTCTAGTCTCCTTTATGAATCTAATCTGACAGTGGTAGATGTCTAGTCTCCTTTATGGTTCTAATCTGATAGTGGTAGTGGGGTGATAGATGTCTAGACTCCCTTATGGCTCTAATATGATAGTGATAGTGTGGTGGTAGATTTCTCCTTTATGGCTCTAATCTGATAGTGGTAGATGTCTAGTCTCCTTTATGGCTCGAATCTGATAGTGGTAGTGGGGTGATAGATGTCTAGTCTCCTTCATGGCTCTAATCTGATAGTGGTAGATGTCTAGTCTCCTTTATGGCTCTAATCTGATAGTGGTAGTGGGGTGGTAGATGTCTAGTCTCCCTTATGGCTCTAATCTGATAGTGGTAGTGGGGTGGTAGATGTCTAGTCTCCTTTATGGCTCTAATCTGATAGTGGTAGTGGGGTGATAGATGTCTAGTCTCCCTTATGGCTCTAATATGATAGTGGTAGTGGGGTGGTAGAATTCTCCTTAATGGCTTTAATCTGATAGTGGTATTGGGGTGGTAGATGTCTAGTCTCCTTTATGGCTCTAATCTGATAGTGGTAGTGTGGTGATAGATTTCTCCTTTATGGCTCTAATCTGATAGTGGTAGATGTCTAGTCTCCTTTATGGCTCGAATCTGATAGTGGTAGTGGGGTGATAGATGTCTAGTCTCCTTCATGGCTCTAATCTGATAGTGGTAGATGTCTAGTCTCATTTATGGCTCTAATCTGATAGTGGTAGATGTCTAGTCTCCTTTATGGCTCTAATCTGATAGTGGGAGATGTCTAGTCTCCTTTATGGCTCTAATCTGATAGTGGTAGTGGGGTGATAGATGTCTAGTCTCCATTATGGCTCTAATCTGATAGTGGTCGATGTCTAGTCTCCTTTATGGCTCTAATCTGATAGTGGTAGTGGGGTAGTAGATGTCTAGTCTCCTTTATGGCTCTAGTCTGATAGTGGTAGTGGGGTGATAGATGTCTAGTCTCCTTTATGGCTCTAATCTGATAGTGGTAGTGGGGTGGTAGATGTCTAGTCTTCTTTATGGCTCTAATCTGATAGTGGTAGTGGGGTGATAGATGTCTAGTCTCCTTTATGGCTCTAATCTGATAGTGGTAGTGGGGTGGTAGATGTCTAGTCTCCTTTATGGCTCTAATCTGATAGTGGTAGTGGGGTGGTAGATGTCTAGTCTACTTCATGGATCTAATCTGATAGTGGTAGATGTTTAGTCTCCTTTATGGCTCTAATCTGATATTGGTAGTGGGGTAGTAGATGTCTAGTCTCCCTTATGGCTCTAATCTGATAGTGGTAGTGGGGTGGTAGATGTCTAGTCTTCTTTATGGCTCTAATCTGATAGTGCTAGTGGGGTGATATATGTCTAGTCTCCTTTATGGCTCTAATCTGATAGTGGTAGTGGGGTGGTAGATGTCTAGTCTCCTTTATGGCTCTAATCTGATAGTGCTA